>NW_009953964.1:7526008-7532905 GCF_000747805.2 Chaetura pelagica
AGAGTGTCACCAGGCAGTGAAGAAACTGTTGGAGGTAAGCTGGAAAATCCCTTTTGTATGCTAATAGGAACACAAAACCCTCATATCTTGGGTATTTCTTGAACACTGGCAGCACCATAACACACTGCAAAAACAATCACTAAAAGTGTGCAGTGTACCTGTAGGACAGCTGCAAAATGAAAGCAATTACAGCAACCATCAAAATAAAGCTGGCTGTGAAGGAAACATATTATTTTGCATATTTTATGTATACACTTTCCAAGAAATATGACCTTTATTTTCTAGTTAGGGGGAAGTGCAATCAGAGTCTATGCAGCAAAGGGTAGCTGGATCATTAAAAAGAATATTTTCTCTGATATTATAAGTCTAAATGGGCACTAGTCCTTATTCACAACCTTGGCTGTTTCTGTCTGCCCTGAGTTAATAAGTGATAAGGCCAAAAGAGAAATAAATCACTGAAGTCCCTGTCCAAAGAAAACATATTGACTACAGCCAAGCAAATAACAGCCCATAACCAATGGTCCCATTCATCATTCATGTAATAGGGATATAAAGTATTCCCTACCTATGAAACCATAGAGTAGGAAAAAGCCTGATAAGCCCCCAATCTAAGCTATGTGATTTGGTTATTAAAGGACATGAACTGTTTGTCACATACCTTTAATCTTTAAGATGTGTTGCCATTTCTAAACTATAAATTTGTGGCAAAGGATTAGAAAGCTATTAACGATAAAGGTATAAACTAGACTTTATAAGGATTCCTGCAATTGTCATGCAACCCTGTAGACCCTTGGAACCTTAACCTATTGAATATGGTATAACATCGTTATCTGACCTTCAAAGCTAATAAACCATTTTTTGCTTTTCAAGTTCCAGACTTACTCCATGATAAATTAACCCTCTTAGTTCACAAAATAAGCCTTGTAAATTCTTTTCTTTATCCCCACACCAAAACCTTTAAATTTTCATGCCCTTGCTTCAAAACTCTCTTATTCCAGACTGAAATTGTTAATCTTTTTTTTTATTCTCCTTTTAGCTCATGTCAGCTGGTAAGATATTATTCCCTCTTTTAAAAAAATTGCAATAAAACAGAGAGCTGAGATGAATTTCTAAAAAGCCTGAATTGTGCTCTCTTTCTACAGGGAACTTCACAGTCTGGTTTCCTAATGTATGAGTATTCATATTACACAAATGCCTCAGAAATGGACAGTTTATAGTAGCAGCAATGGCTGTACTTCTTACCTTAATACACTTTGATCCTGTGCCCTGAGAAGAGGGACAAGGCACTATCTTTTGGCTGCTCTGGAAAGCTGACTCCTTGGATACTTGTTGCCACTGAAATACTTCATAGCTGGCAATTCTGGCTGCCTTGCAGGTATATGTGAACCAAGCTCATCCTTCCTGTGCTTCTTATGGGGTGCTGCAGGTTTTGATTTCTGCCTGGAACTGTGTGCAGGATTTACTGTGTGTTGCTGAAAAATGGCCCAATGTGGGTTAGACTGTGAGAGGTGCCTGTACATGGAGCACACTGGCTCTGGCAAGGAACTCAGAATATGCGTTTAGTGCATGGCAACCTGAAGCTGCGGAACAGCCTCCTTGAGCTGTGTTTAATCGTTTGAGGAGCTTGTAAGTCAGGGTTAATTTTGCTTAGGCATTTTGTCACACAGGTGAGTGCTGTAAGGCTGGCTCAGACCAGCAGTGTGGTGTGCAGGCATCATCCCTGGAGGCAGGACGTGGGCTGCCTCGTTCCCTTTGAGCTTGTGCTGGCATCCCTATGGAACCAGCAATGCTTATCTAGCCTGCTAAAGCTTGCTGACAGCAATGACTACAGAGCAGACATGCCCCAGTATAGCCCATGTCTACAGATTCAGGGTTTTTTGTTAATATAGAGATAAAAGGAAAATCGTGTACTTGCAGCCTTTCATCTCAGTGGATGCAAGAGCAATTTATTGCATGGAGTGCAAAGTTCTTTGTACTTTTCTGCTATCTTGCAAGAACTCACAGTCTCTTCTGCTTAGTTTTGAAGGTATCAACTGCATAAGTGATGAGGTCTGCCGTGGTGTCTGGATAAAAAAGCTGGAAACAGTTTAGTCAACCCTGTCACCTTCTCAGGCCTGGCCAGATCATTGCAGAGTTGTCTCCTGGTGCAGGTTGCAGTGCCCAATGTTACTTTATTTAAATTGAGTTTGTGTATTTCAATATGGAACACACAGCAGTTCAGTGCTGTGGCAGTGCAGACACGTACCTTTGTAGGCTGGAGAGACACTGTATTGCTGGCACCACAGGAGCCAATAGAGGGAAAGACAAGCAACTCAGAAAGGAAGGAATTGTAACTATGATGTTCTAAGTGATCTGTGACATTTGGCAATAGTCCACATTTACTTCATGGTGACTGATTAGTGGCTTAGAGAAAGTAGAACTTCCCTGGGGATTAGATTGGCATAAAATTTTCAACAATCTCAACAATCTTCTATAGGACCTTCTGGCAGATCTGTACCATCACCCAGTTGCTAATGTTGTTATTACTGTCCTCCCTACTGGATTTTTAAGGGTTTTTTCCCAACTCTGCCCCTTCCCCCCTTTGAAAAAATAAAATCTCAAGCCCAATTGTTTGAGGTTTGTGTGTATCGATCTTCACTGAAAGATGTCTTGCCATTGGTCTGTTGTGAGCTCTGCAGTCAGTTCCAGAAGTATAAAACTATTGTTACTTAATTCTGCCAAGCATATGCACATATTTTATTCCACAAGACAGGACAGAAGTTATTTACTGTATTACTTCACAGACATATTAGCAAGATGAAAAGTAGATTGTGGTTTTGAAGCATGTCAGCTATTCTGTGTGAACTCCCCCTCTATTCTGCATTGGTGAGGCCGCATCTGGAGTATTGTGTCCAGTTCTGGGCCCCTCAGTTCAAGAAGGACAGGGAACTGCTTGAAAGAGTCCAGCGCAGAGCTACAAAGATGATTAAGGGAGTGGAACATCTCCCTTATGAGGAAAGGCTGAGGGAGCTGGGTCTCTTTAGCTTGGAGAAAAGGAGACTGAGGGGTGACCTCATCCATGTTTACAAATATGTAAGGGGTGAGTGTCAGGGGGACGGAGTTAGGCTTTTCTCAGTGATGACCAGTGATAGGACAAGGGGTAATGGGTGTAAATTGGAGCATAGGAGGTTCAAGGTGAATATCCAAAAAAAATTTTTTACTGTGAGAGTGACAGAGCACTGGAACAGGCTGCCCAGGGAGGTTGTGGAGTCTCCTTCACTGGAGACATTCAAAACCCACCTGGATGCGTTCCTGTGTGATGTACTCTAGGTGACCCTGCTCTGGCAGGGGGGGTGGACTAGATGATCTCTCAAGGTCCCTTCCAACCCCTAAGATTCTATGATTCTTCCACACCCAGGCTGAACTTACTTCCAAGTACCAGGTTGCTCATGGCAGGTCACACCTGGGGAAGATAAGTGTGAATATTGGTGTGGTATCACAATAAGAGCCTGGATTTGAACAGTTAACCTTGTAGAACTACAGTCTTGTACAATTTACCCTAAGGTATTTGCATGGCTGTACCCCCTCTTGCTCCACCTTTCTGCGTCTTCTTTAATTTCCCTTTTCTCCCTTCCGTCCTAAATGTGCTTTTTTTCATCTTTTTCCTGTTGGCATAAATTGAGGTTAACCTCTTATGCATGAAGAGTTGCAGACTTGAACTGCTCTTGCATAGCACCAGGTGTCAGCATTTGTGGTTGCAAAAAGGAAACTCCATCCTCAGCAAACAGAGGGTTAATTTAAAAAAATAAAATAAAAAAAGAGAGAAAGGTATATTTTTAAGTCCCCATGGGGTCGAAAATGCACATGGAAATTAAGATGTTGTAGCAGTCATCTAGCAAAAATATGTTTGTTAAAACAGAAAGTGGTGCCAAACTCTCTGTTTTAAATCTGTGAAGACTAGAGCAAAATCTGTGACCTCTGTGAATAACTGTGAAAATTGCTGTCACTTTTTTAGTACTTCAGCATCTTCCAGGGTGTGTTTCATCCCTTTACAACGTGATGCGGTCCTCTTTTATTGAAATCTAGTGAGCCCTAGTGACCCTCCCTTTGGAGCTCTGTGGCATGATACCCCCTAGATTGTCTCAGACATCATCTTAGAAGTGGGTGAATCTTCATCAAGAAAATCTTATATTTTCTCTTTGCAGATGGGCTTGAAACAAGTGGTTAAATATGCCCTTGGGTGGCTGAAGCTGGGTGAGGTTACATCCTCAGTAAACCCATGTGCTAAGTGCTGTATAGGAAAGTAACTATTGTGCCAGGTATTGCAATCCCATGATAGTTTCTGAAATACAAGTGCTTAATATCCCCTTTCTGTTTTTTGTTTACTTTTTCTCCTAACTTATCCCCAGCTTTTGGTGGGGTGCTTTCCTTAAGAAGACTACAACTCCTTAAAAAAACCAAAATACATAGTTTGTGTGCTCAGGCAGTTCTAGCAACAAGCTTGTATTTGTGAAAATGAAAGGCTGGATTTTACTGCCAGAATTAACCATAAATTCATATTGAAAGGTCACTTCTGAAAGGGAAATATTTTTTCCAAATGTAGATCTCTGACTAGTTTCACCACTCCAAACAAAATTCTCTCCGAAGTTCACAAGCGACTTGTGCACATTTACCAGAAACAGTCATTACATTGTTGTGCCTCAAAATAGGTCTTCAAGTGTCCATCATACTGAAAACCAATACTGTTTTCTCTACAGGTTTTTAATTTTGAAGTACTTTTGGTTCCTTTAAATCTTGCATTGACATGTGTGTGTCATTTATTTAAAAGGCAGAGGGTGAAACATTCCTCTCCTGTTTGCCTTAGACTGTATTTTCCCTGGGTATTTTTGTCAGCTCCAGCTCTGAATTGATAGAGGGGCTCTCTGGGCAGTATATGAGTCTGGCAGGTCAGGGATGGGAACAAGAAACTGCATTAAGTATCTTTTGTTCTGGAATGAAGAATTTGGTTCAGATTTCCCAAAGACAAGGCCAGTCTGCACATCATTTCTTCACAAAAACTGTTCATCCCTGCATCGCTTGCAAGTTCCGTTAAAAAGACAAATGAACCTTCTCTAAATTGGCACCTAAGGGAAAGGATGGAAATGACCCCCTCCCTCTCCAATTTCCCCCATTAGACTTTTTTTTCACAGATGTTTGTGCTGATTAGAGCTGGGAAATAAGGGAATTTCTGTGGACCATGAATATTCATTTGTTTTTTGGCAATGAATTTCCTTCGGTTTCCCTGTAGTGTTTCGCTCCCTGATACTGTTTGAACCAGTTAACTGAGACAGTCCATTTTAAGAGAAACTCAAAGCATACACTTTCCATAGTGAATATATCTCTGCCTGGACAAAAGGTTGTAAAACTTACTGTGGGTTGTTAAGAAAAACTAATTGAAACCAGCAAACACACAAGTGAGGTGATACCTTCTCTGAACATATGGAAAATCTAAACAAAATATTTGTGACAATCTGCTCTTTAATGATCTATCTCTAAGATAAGACTAATCAGAAAATCTAGTTGAAAAATACTTTCAGCTAGCAAGTTAATTGGAGAAAAAGATCTCTTTGGACAGTTACTGAGAGGGAAAGGTTTGTTATGATCTTTTTGCCCCACTGTAGTGCTGATGCCCAGATCTGAAGAAGCTGCTGGTCTTGCTCTTTGGGGGGCCTGGGATGCCTAATTAGACCAAATGGATATGAGCAAATTTATAGCAGAAAATTCCAGGGATTCCATCCACTCCCTTTTTAAATTTTGAAGGTGTTATAAAACATTGAATGGAGGTTGTTGTACCTCCTACTGTTCGACCCTGTAATTCTGCACTAAATGTGAGAATGGAAATTGTAGCTGATGTGTAGGAACAGCCAGGATCCTGCACTGCAGTCCACGAGCAGCCAGGCTAGGTAGGCTGCGAGCAGGAATCCCTCTGACTTCAGTGGGAATCTGCATTATCCTTTCAAATTGCAACATTGTGGTCATTGGAATCAGCCAAAATTGTCAGTATTTTCTGTGTAGCACCTTAATACTTACCCTGCGTGTTCTGTGGAGTAATGTACACATTTTTGCAATAACTATGTAATTAACTCACTTTGCTACTCCCCTCTCCAGGGAAACTCATGCTTCTATTAATGCTATTAGGAAGGTCCTATGCATAGAACAAAGAAAGTGGTGCAGCAGATGAGTTAACATGATTTGATTTGCAGATGCTTTAAACACTTAGCAGGAGACAGCTACGGAAGCTAATTAAATCACTCTAAGGTGCACAGGATTATCTGCTTTGTAAGAAACAATTTCAGTGAATGATGGTCGCCCTTTAGCTGAGGGGACGTAAAAAGCATATTTGTTTGGAATTAAATTTCCCACGCAAAGTGTCCACCAGACCTCTCTGTCCCCGTACTTCTAAAATAGTCTAATTTTGTAGCTAGTATTTTCTAGGAATGTGAATTTTTATTTTTGTTAAGAGTGGCACTGCTTCCAACTTCCATACCTAAAAATTTCACTACTTTTCTACTGATTAGGATCTACCTTTAAGCAGTGTCTTGAGTAAAAAAGTCGTGTTGGTACATTCACTACCTCTCAGATACTGCATCTTATTTAGTGTACCGGAATCCCCAGTTTAAAGTAATCACAAAATTTATGGAGAAACGGATAAAAAAGGTTGTAAAATATCGATTTGGGGAAAATAATAACACAACTCATCTATAATAAGAAGAAAAATGAAGCAATAATTCAGGGGTATTGAACGACTTGCTGCTGGAGGTATTGATCTGGTACTTTAGTGTGCAACATCGCACCTAACATTGCAAGGGAGCCCTGCGTTCCCCTGCTCATTATTTCACAGACACTATTGCCTTGTTACACGGGTCCCACAGAGCCTGT
>NW_009953964.1:7533238-7535141 GCF_000747805.2 Chaetura pelagica
AAGAGAGGAACCCCCAAATAGCCACGAACCTGTAATATCTGAATGTCACAGTATCCCACTGTAACAATGTGCAGACATTGTGCTCCTGTGCTCCTCAAATGACAATCCTGTATTCATGTGTATTGCCTGTGTTCTGTATAAATGGTATCTCTGTGCTGTCTCTTTTCATAGTACTTAATCAGAAATTGTGTAATTGAGAAAACATGCTTTCCTAAAAAAGACTGACTTGCAGGATTGGTGTATAACAATTCCTAATCTTATTGCAGTGTTTCCCTATTGTGGCAAAAAGCAAACATTGAAAAAAAAGACAGCAAAAGTCAGTGGAACCTTAAAATAAGCATCCCAAAATTTCCACAGCATTAAACTCCATAATGCAACATTGCATTTCTGTTTATCTGCTGACATCTGCAAAGGTATCACAGTTGATTGTTTGGCATAAATAATTTAGCAGCAAGAATTTTATAATGAGCATAGATAAGATTTACCCCCCCCCCAAAAAAAAATTAAAAGGAGTAAATTTGTGTGAGATAAAAAATAGTGAACTCCTGTAACAGGGCAACATTTTAGCACTTGTGAAGACAAACGTGCGTCCCCTTCTGTGAGGAAGCTGCTTTATAGGTGCCTGCAAACTTACTGCATCCCCCCTGATCGTTATCTAGAAATATGAGCCAGACCAGATGAGCAAGCTCTGAATAGATCAGGCCTCCTGCAAATTTCAGCTAACATTGATCTGCAGGATTTGGACTGGATCCTTAGCATTGTTGGGCTTGCAAGGTCTGTCCTTTTTTTCCTTTTAATCCATACAGTAGTGGTGGGGGGGCAGAGGTAAATGGCCATTCTGATCAAGGAATGGGGGAAAAGGAGGAAAAATGAAAAGAGAAAAATAATCTGTGGCTGATACAGAGACCAAAGAAAATTGCTTTCTGTAAACACAAGGCCCTGCAGTGAGACTCTTGAACCATCGATACCGAAGTGAGCACAGGTCACGATGGTCAGAGCACATCACCAGGTGCTGCTTTCCCAGGAACCAGTTCTCCTTCCATCCCTGTCTGTTCTGCCTGGGCGGGAGGGCTGAGGAGTGCCCTGTGGCTGCAGCTGTGACAGGTTTACCATTCCCTTCATTTGCATGTTTGCAGGTCGGTCCTGGCTCAGGAAGCAGAAAACAGGCAATTGTTTTTGTAACTTAAATAACGTTTCTAGTTTAGGAACCCTGGGGTAAAAATCCTTGTCAGGCTGGCAGGTTGTGGTGGCATGATGGTAAATGACTGAGGTGTGTGTCCTGGCTCTGTGGGGACATGTGAGGAGAAGAAAACCCTCTTCTCTTGCACTCTTTGGATCTGGACTCAGGAGGAGACAATTGCAATCTGAAAACACACTCGTGCCTCTGGGAAGAGGTAGGACCATGCCATTCCATTCACTGAAAGGATTATTTTCTCGTGGGTTGAGGTGTTTGTGGTGTAGCATCTTTTTAAGGCACTGGCAATGGTTGTGGGTTTTTTTCTGCCTGTAGTGATTACAGTGGTAGGAGAGACAAGAAGTGAGTGTTACAGCTAACACAGGAAACGATTGTGGCACCGGGTGTCAATGGAGCAGTTAAGCAGTTTCATCAGTTCACACACCTGTTTTTTTTAGAAAACAGTTTGAGTCTTACAGTGTTATTGACCAATGAAAGCTTTCCTATAGAAAAAAAAATCTATAAATTTTTGTAATAAAGTCTAAAGCTGCATGAAATTCATCACAGTTACTGTGCAGTAATTCCCTAATAACTTTTATCCCTCTAGATTTCACAAATTTAGTAATTTGAATTTTTATGAAAAGGTGTTTTTCCCCCCCCCCCCCGAAGTACTTCTTTAGGTGCCAGTTTTATTTTTTTTTTTTTTCTGGGAAAACATTTTTTTTTTTT
>NW_009953964.1:7535232-7583432 GCF_000747805.2 Chaetura pelagica
TTGTTCATTTAGTACTTTTTTTTTTGTCAGAACCACTGCACATTTGTAAACATTTTTGAGAAAACTGATAAAAGGCTCCATCTTTATATATATTACCAGTTAATTTTTAGTATTACTTTAATTAAAAACAGTGTAAAAACTGTCCTCAAAGTTTCAAGAATATGCTTAGTTAGAAACAGCTAAATAATGTGGTGAAAGTAAAGTCGACTCTTTAGGTTGTTTAAATGCTCTATGACATTAGGAATCTAATTGTCAAACTTTGCAAAGTTTCATGGGATTATTCTAAGAATTGTGATACCCACAGCCCTTGCAGTGAGTCCTGCCTGCGTGACTACAAATGTTTAGTGGATTTTCCATCTTGCATTTTGATCTCCACCACTCTATTTCATAGTCATGCTGACTGCTAGACTTGGTTGGATTTGGGTTGTCTGTCCGTATGCTCTGAGCTAAGCTCACTCACTTCTCTGCTGGCAGCACTGGCAGGAGCCCCTCTTAATGTTTGCTTTGTGCTGCTGTTTTCTACTCCAGGGCATCTTCCACCTCCTGTTAAAACTCTGTTGAATCATAGTTGCTGCAGAAAATCTGGGCAGCATTTACTATGATTTAAGATCCTAATATGCATATTGTAATTACAGGTATGTGTGCAATAGGTAAAGCCACACACTGAAGTCCTGCATTCCACTTAGACAAAATAACTACTGGCTCTGTCTTCTGTTGGCTTTCATTTCTACTCTTGTTTTGTTTGTTCCATGCAAGTGTTTATTCAAGCCTTTTAAACGTGGCCTGAGTTGCTTTGACAGTTGCTGGTACAGAGCAAGATGGCTATGGACACAGCATTTTCTTATTAGAAGATTTCCTGTAACATTTATGCACCTTGATTTCTTTTAAGCTCTAGTCTGGTAAAACATAGGGGGGAAAGATTAGAGCAGTTGTATTACCTTTTTTAATTGCTCAGAGCTTATTTAGATAAAAAAAAATACTTGGAGCTTTTTTTAGTACCTTATGCAGTTGATTTTTTATTGTGGTTTTTTTGGGGTTTTTTTTGCAACCATCTTTTTTGCATTTTGTACTTTGTTATTCTGATGATGCTGAAAGACAAAGAAGAAAACTTCTCTCCGTAATTCACTCCAAAGAACGTACCATCTCTTTCTATTTTCTTGTTAAAACCAAATTGTGTGCAATTTGTAGGAAATTGAAACCACATTTCTCACTTAACTTTCCAAAATTAAAATTTATGAGGAAAAAGAAGCAATAAAGCAGTTACAATCTGGTCATCTATAATTATCCCTGTGGTTGGAGTAGTTCCACATTTAAAGAAAGTGGCACCAAAAGTTTATCAAGCTTGTGTCACTGTCAAAAATTTCACTTCTCTTATTATTTCAGACCGCAACAACTGCTGAAACCAGTACTATGCACTTGGATATTAGCTTGGTGAAAAAGGAATTGGGCTATCTATAAAAACAAAGCTTTTCTTCTAACTGAGAAACACAGAAAAATGTTTATTTTCCTTAGTAATTTATTTTAGAGTATCAATGTTAAAATAAATTTAACAAATTGTGCTCTTTAATCTGATTCAGTGGAATTCATTGTGAAAACCCTTTATTTTCTTCTAGATCTATTTCTCTGTGTGTTTCACATTATTCTTTGTCTTTTGCTGTTGTGTTTCCCCTCCACTGCATTGCTTGCTCTCTGAGAACAATGGAAATGACAGTCCAGCACCAGAAATCTCAACTGCTCCAGCTCTAGAATGTTAGTGGCACTTGCTTTAGTTTTCTCATTTTGCCTTTTTTGTCTCTGAATTAAAATCAAGCCAAATGATGGATGCCCATTACAATCAATTGTTTCAGACAAGCCACCAAAAGTATTGTAGGATTCATTTACATTTAATCAAATTACACTTTATTTGCAATTCAGGGAAATGAGAACTCTGCAGTAAATCAAATATTTCCTCTCCAAGGGCCCCATTCAGCAGAAAATATCCACAGTCTTCCAAGCTGGTGCCTCAATGTATGTAGCAAACCTTCCAGTGGGAGGAGAGCTTGTGCCAACAAACCATCTAGTGCAGTGTCTTTTCAACATTTTTCAGGGTTGTGGACACCTAAATATTTTCCAGTACAAATGCAGACCCCTGAACAATGAATTGTGCAACGACTTTGAGCCTGCTGACAATAGGCTTGCATCTCTTAGTTCCCTATCGTGGACCGCCAAGAAATGGTTGCAGGACTATTGTGGTCTTGGAGGTTTGTGCACCACAGGTTGAAATGCATTATGGGCCAAAAGACCCAAAGCTCCTCTTTTTAGTGTGCAATACTGAGAGGTGCTGCAGGAGGCTGCTTTTTCTCACCTCGGTCCCTGTGCTCTCTTAGGTTAGCTGAGATGTCCTTGCAAGTGGTTAGATACCAAGATGATGGGCTTGGGGGTCATGGGGAAGGAAGAAAAAGCTTCACTCTTGAGTTACATATATACAGCACAGAGAGCAGCAAGCAGAGGTGCCCCAGGCCAGCCTGATGGAGCTGGTTTGGAGCAGGAGCAGCAGCATCGGTGCATTGCTCTATGCAGACTAATTAACTCTGGCAGCCAGGTGCTTAATACTTGGCTCGCTCAGGGCCTTGGTGAGTTTGGCTGTTTAAGTGCATTCTTGCATCCTGCTGATGGACCCTGAAGTGTATTTATATATATTGCCTGCTGCCTGGAAGGCTACAAATCAGCTGCTGATAATTATGCCACTTCCAGCAAGATTAATGTTAAATTCCTCCTTTTAGACCACTAATTTGCAAATTGCTAAATTAGATTTTAACATTTGAATACTCTTTTGGATGTCACACTTACAGTATCTTTGTTTTTATCACCTGATGGTACTGTTCGTGTTGGTATTGAATTTTGAGGCATATTAATATGATACACATATATTCAAGTATCAATTTTTTATAGTTGTGGCAGTTCATATGAAATCCACTAGAAACAACATAATACAGAATAATAACCCCATTATTGTGGGGTTTGGGTTTTGATTTGAATCGATTGGAAGGAAGGTATTTGTTTTATGTTAGAGAAAATGGGCAAATATCATCCTACTCTGAAGGCATCTTATTGATAAGTGCAGAGCTGGGATCTGAATTTTCCTATAGGCTATCAATGATACCTAGAAAATTAGGAAATAAACAGGCACAAATGCATTAGTAGAAACGTGTATGATAATTTCTGGTTATCCATGGCAACTTTATATCTTTTAGTCTATTTTCTGATCAGCCTTCAATCTGCTTGTTTTACTTCTGCCTTGATTGAGGGAAAATACAATATTCCTGGTTTAGGAAAATAAATCCGGTAAAATTTAAAATATTTTTTAAAAAACTACTAGAAGGAAAATGGCTGATTTTGCTGAGTCTTATATGAGTGCATGGAAGTTTTGTCTAGCTCAGAACTGTGTTAGTCTGTTGGCAGATGAGTGTGGATGAGTGCAGGGATGTGGTTGTGGCCTTCAAGTGCTGCTGACCAGCAGAGGTGTTTTGCTGCATATCCCAGACTCAGCAGTGACCACCAAAAAACCAAAAGTCAGCTCACTTCTCCTGTGAGTGCAACATGGGAAGTGTTTCACAACAGGATAGAGCTTTGTTCCACTTCCTTACTTCTCTCCTTTTACAGTTGATTTTTGAAGCATCAGCTTTATAGGCAAATGGCTACACCTGGGATATTTTCATTTCCAGACCCATCTTTACTGGTTTACCAAATATATTCTAGACGGTAAATTCTGGTGGTGGCAGAGAGGCAAGATGTGGAGGGAATGATGTAGGCAATTATTTTTACTTCCTCTTCACTTGTATCTGTGAGGCTCCAGATTTCAGATTAGTGATCTCTCTGTAAGTGTGTTTGGAGGCTACTTAAGTCGTATTTGGGGACAGAGCTGCAGGATTTGTTGCTTTCTCTGTAATTGACTTGCAAGGTGATCTAGCGCTGACAATTTAGCAAAGGCCTGTCTGGCCCCAGAACACTCATTTTGTCATGAGCATAAGCCCTTGACGGTGCTTGCTCATCGCCTCCAGCACCTCCCCTCCTTTGCTGAAGCTCAGATCCCCCCTCAGCACAGTGGTGGGAGGAGACCTGCCAGCAGAGCTGCTGTGCAAATGGGGCACTAATGGTTTGCGAATCTGAAGATGGTTAACTGATCTGTGCATTCAATTAAGATGAGTTTCTCAGTTAACAGGCACCCTGGGAAGAAATGAGTTACTTTCATTTCTGGGATTATGAGCACTTAATGAAGAAGGCATATCAGAATTCTGCCTGTGTTGCATGAGATAACCCTCAAATGCAGCATGGGTTTTCAACTTTCTCATCTAGCAAAAAAACTTGCCAGGTGAGAGGGAGAATTCGATGCTTGTGTGAGTTCTCTTGCAGACAGACTTACAGGGCTGAATGTAAAGTGCCACTGCATGCAAAGTTGGATTTAACTTGATACTTTTCTTGAGCTCTATCACTTTGCTTGTGACTTGCCTATTTAAAATTATAATTCAAAATGTGATTTAAATAATATTTACCATATTCCTTCTGTAGTTCTTACAACGTGAGCAGAATACTGGAGAAAGATGGATGTATCTGACTAGACATGTAGGTCTGGCTATCTGATGTGTATATGCAAAATACAAACTAAGTTGAAGCCAGTAAAGTTTTCAGCCAGTATCAGTAGTTTCAGAAAAACTGACAGAACTGCTTTATACTAGTTAAGGATCTTGAACAAAGTGAATTTAAGATGAGTTTATGCTGGGTCTAAATGACTAACAAGCACATTCAGGAGAAGCAAGGAAGCATAAATATTTCACATCAGTTTTGCACTGACATTGCTGACAAATGGGAAGGATGTTTGTGGGGATGATACTTTGGTTTTGGGTCTTCTGTTTGTATTACAACTTCTATAAGGAATGGGAGATATCACTGTGTCTCATTAACTGTTATAGCTAAGCTGAGCCAGCAGCTGGCTGTCTCTTGGTGACCAGCCACCTGAAGAAGCACGGCTGTTTTTTCCAAAAGTGCAGATTGAATCAGGGACTAGAGTTTCTTACCTTCATCTCACGTTTGCAGAGATTGAGGGATTATACAGAATTGCAAGCAAAAGTGAGGAACGATGATAAGTCAAGGAGAGAAGCAAAGGCAGGAAAGGCTGTTCTCACCTGAGAACATCCCTCATTCATGGTATTTCTGCCACGTGAGAGTCCTTACAAAGTGAGCTAGCAGGGCATGACCTGTTCAGAATAACACCACGGGGCTGAACCCACTGCTCCCACAGCAAATAGTCTGTGTTGAAGGGATCCCTCTACTAAAGATCCCATTCTCATTTAAAGTCCACAATATTCCTGAAGGGGCTTCAGCAGTGGTGCAGAAACACATGAGGGGCAGGTCTGGAGGCTGTGTGGGATCCATTAAAAACAGGGTCCCTCTCCTGAGAAAGGCTGCTGGAAGAGAATAGACTAAGAAGCACTGATGAAGATTAATCTCTTCTAAAGTCTGAAGGGGTGAGATAGGTGGGAAGCCCTGATTTGAATTTGGTTTTGAAAGGCTGCTGCCAGGCAAAAAAAACCAATGTGGATTTGGTAGGTTTAGATGCTGCACTGAGTACAAGACATGGGAGCTGGTGAGGACCTCACATGTCGCCTGCTTATGTGCATGCACATGTGAAGCATGGGAAGGATGTGCTGAGGGGCACAGCAGCTGGCGTGAACCAGTCACCACTCCTTGTCTGAAGTTAGTGTTAGTCCACTTAGGCTGAGGAGGAAAATTAAGTCAGGTTCTGTCTTTACTTCAAAAGGTCTTCCCTTGGTAGTAAAGGATAATTTGGAAGATTTCTTTGCCCCTTCTGGCAGGAATAAATAAAGATATTTTTCTTCCAGTACTGCCCTGGTCAGGATCATTGCAGGACATCAGAGGGAGGGGAAGAATTAATTAGAATTACTGTTAGGAGCCTGCTGCACCTTGGCCATTGGTTGATGGGTTATGCCATATTACTCCTTGCTTGTTTACTGACCTCCTCAGCAACTCACCTTGGTTAATTAGTTTCAGTTAAATTACTTTCACATATGGATAATTTATTATTTCTTTTTTTACCACTACCCAGTATGCCATTTGATTAAATTAAATCAAGTACATAGTCCATCACCCTTCTGCCAAAAAAAAAGTCATTGATATGGTTTTCTGTCATTTCCAAATTACCTGAGGAAAGCAACTGAGGGGGTGTTTATTTTGGTCCTGAGGTAAGGCTAGTCAGTGCAGGTAAGGGAAAAGCAATTCTGCATCTTTAAACAGGCTTGAATAAAGTTTTTTTAACTATTGAGCCTTACCCTGAGACCTCCCCTGCTGTGAGCCATAAGTTGCTTGTAGGCTTGTTCTAGAGAGTAATAAGTATTGTTGTTTAGCAATTGTGTTGTTGAAATTCAGCTCCACTATGTCTGACAGTATTTATCTAAAATACTTTCCCCGGTGCATGCTCAAGTTCCAGTAAACCGTGTCTTATTGTGCGACCTTTTCATTTTCCAGTGAAAAGGGATCAGCTCGTCAGATAAAAGCTACAAGCTGGAGTACAGGAAAAATGCGTGCTCAGAAAATCCGAGCATGATTGAAAACAAGATGTGTTAAATCAATGCAGTTTATCGCCTGCCTATTCCTGGCAATTGCTGTTCTAAGCTCATTCTGAGCACACACTAGATGATAAAAGTATAGTGTCACAGTGCTCACTGGGGTGTGAGGGCAGGGAAACATGTTTATCAGACAGCCTGGTATGAGTTTTTTCTTTTTTTTTTTTTTTTACCCTTGATAACAGTTATTGTCAAAATTTTTGCAAAAAAATAACCCCTGAGCAATGATAGAAGCAGGTGATGTAACTGCTGCTAAAATCAGAGACTACTGAGAGCTCTCAAATGGTACATTTCTATTTAAATGTTACAAACTAGCAAACAACAAACCCAGTTGTTTTAATTTTAAATTATTTGCTGCCTCATTGAGGATACAGCCTGAAAGGTCCTTTTACTTTCAAGTGAGTGTCCTTATCACAGTTTCATGTAGACAAATCAAAGCTAATGTTTAGAAAGAAAGATGTTTGGAAACTACTGTTTTCTCAGGGGCTTTAAGCTTAGTTATGGAGAGAGATTAATGACCTAAATTAAACCTCACAGGAGGTCAGTCCCTTACAAGAACATCACACCTATAATGTTCGTTCCAGCTAGGCACAATTAATCTCATTTTTATGATTCAGTTCTACTTTTATTTCTCTGTGAATCTCATCTGCAGAGTTTTAGGATGTGGTAGCTGGTGTTTTTCCAATTTTCTCTCTTGAAGATTCTTTTTTTGCTCTGACCGTAGTGAACTTGCACATCAGAAGTCTACAATTTTGAGAAACAGCCAAATCTAGGCTAAGATGCTTTCTGATAGGAATGGCTTTGGCAGTCATACAGGACACTGAGTTTTTCATTTACGCATCCCCTGGTAATAATATTTTTTAATAATCTGAAAAGAAGATGAGAAAAAAGCAAGAGAGAGTGATTATTGAAAAGAAAATATTTCTGCATACCAACATGTTACAATAATGTTTTTCAATGCTGTCTACCAGAAAGGAGTTTGTGAAGGGTGACAAAAAAGAAACACCTTCCTGTAAATTATATGAAATTATCTCAATGAAAATGTTAAAGGTGTCTGTACTTACATTGTAAAACTTTGTGTCCATGCACAGGAAAAAAGTTGAAAATATGCATAGTTGAAAATTAAATCCAAGGTTACATGAGGTGATGTTTTAGCATTTCCTAAGCTCTGTATGGTAACATCTCTACATCTGTTTCTGAGCCAACAGTTTAAAAATAAATACAGTGTCTTTATTTGTAAAGTGTTTTGAAGTAGACCTAAATATAGATCTTATAGCTAACCATAGACACCTATTGTTTTAAATCTTGGTTTGTGTGCATTTCTGTGCTTGTGTGTACATGTACACATATATTTATTTATTTAAACAAAGGGATAATCCATTGAGAGCTACCCATTTTCACTACATTTTTTGCTGCATCCTCATGCATTACCAGAATGTGCCTGACAATAGGAAAATATTCACATGTAAATGCTGTGCTTTCCCTTTTTTATTATGACTGCCAAAAAATGCATCAATTAACCTAGATGACTAGATGGAGTAACTAACATCCAGTAATTTCCTTCTAGTCCTCTGTGTACGTATCCCCAGTGAATTCTATCAGCCTGTTCTGAAATTGGTAAGTTTAAAGTCCAGTACCTGAAACTGGACTCTGTTTCAGACTCCCTTAAGGGCAAATATTCCCCATTAGACAAGAGGTCAGTGCAGTCAGAGACAGAAGAAACTGTGAAGCTTACAAATTGTTTGACCTTTTTTCTTTTTCTTTTTTCAAGCCAGATTGCGGGTTGCGAAGAGTGAACATTCAGAGTTAATGTATTTTGAGAAACCATTGCCTGATTCTTGCTAGGCAGATCCAGTAATTTCATTAGTCAGCTTTCATAAAAAAATTTGGGCTCAAGACATGCATTCCTTGCATTTTCAGGACCCCCACTGGCTGCCAACACTGGGCTAGGTGGGAAGGAAATGTCTCCTCTGGTTCTTAGTTGCTGGAGAAAAATTGTTATCAGGAAGAAAATATCACGCTGTCTATCACGCTTGTAATAACACTGATGAACACAGGGAAGATGCTTCAAACACTGGCCTATTGCATCTTTAGTTGAAGTAAAGAGCAGTCGTAGGGAAACTCAAGAGATCTAGGTGTTAGATTTATCTTTTGAGTCAGGTCTGCGTTTTTCTTACTGCCTGGCACAGGCACCAGTGTCTGAGCATCACATGGCAACAAAATAGAGGAATTACATTTTGGATACCTCTTTCTATTTCCAATTTTAAAATTGACATCATAGAATCATATAATGTTTTGGATTAGAAGTGACCTTAAAATCTTCTAGTTCCAACCCCCCTGCCATGGGCAGGGACACCTCCCACTAGACCAGGTTGCTCAGAGCCCCATCCAACCTGCCCTTGAAGACTTCTAGAGGTGGGGTATCCACAACTTCCCTGGGCAACCTGGACCAGTGTCTCACCACCCTCACAGTAAAGAATTTCTTCCCAATGTCTAATATAAATCTACCTTCTTTGAGTTTGGAATACATCTTTCAGCTTGAATATAATGTCATAATTTCATTTAAAAAATGAAATTTAAGGCACAAGAGTATATTTAAGTGAGGGAGTACTGAGACTAGAAAAGCAAAGATATTCTGAGTTAAAACTGGAAGGGCTTTTCTAGCTCAAGCCTTTCTGTGCAGGCTCTCACTGTCCCACCCGCTTCCTTTTTCCATTGCTTGTGGGAATAAACACCCCAGGGAAAGTCAGTGGAAAGGAAACTTTATAAAAAGCAAGCCAAATTCACAACAACAACAACAACAAATAGCTCAAATGTTTGTGTGTTTTCATTTAACGATCTTTAATTAGCAAAGGAATAGTCTTTGCAGGCAGATTTGCAAAACAGACTGTTTTCCACTTGATGATGGTGTTTTGCAGTGATTTTTATTTGCTCTCTTTGTAGAGCAGTCATAAAGAGGCCACTGTGCACAGGAGTTGTTGGGTAGGGTTTGCTTACAACATGCCACGTCAAGATGCTGCTTTGTAATATCACCTGTTGTTAGTGCTGCTTGACTGCAGGGCCGTAGCAAGAAGTTTTGGCATCTGGAGTTTGAAATATGGTCTGTCCTATCCCTATCTCCCAGAGGCAAGGTTTTATTTTGTGAGAGTCAGGGGCTCCTCGCAGAAATCACCCAGAGGTTGGAGAAAGAAGGCAGAAGATCCAAATACCTTGGATCATCTCCGTGGCAGCATTTTGCTTCTCTGAGAGGCAGGAGCTCCTGCTTTCCATCTCCTCATCAAGCCCGTGCATAGCAAGAGTGGGGAGTCAAAAGCCACAGCCTTTCATGTGACTGCTCTCATTTGTTGCCACTTGCACCCCACTCTACTTTTTCTCAGCAGTGTGGAAATACAGACAGAAATACTGATTAAAAAAGAAGAGAGCAGATTGTAGACATGGGCATCTGAGTTACTGGGAGAAGGGGCCAAAAGTCCAGGAGAAAATAAGTCCTTAGCTGTTAATTCCTCTGGAAGTGCTAAGATTGCAAGGCTCCCATTGAAGCGTCTGGGAGTTTCAACAGTCAAGAACATGTTTCTCATGTGGGATAGGGATGGTCAGAGCCATGAAATGGAGGCCAATTTGTTTGCAGCCTGGAGTCTTTTTAAAATTTTGCTATTTGAGCCTGTAGAGTCCCTTCCTTCTCCTTGCAGCCTTTTCCACTGGAAAAGCATATGGGAAGTTCATAGGTCTAAGTGCTGCTTTCCGATTGGTTTTGGGTCAAACAGAATGAAAAAGAAACAAGGGCTGAAAAAGAAAAGGAATAAATGAAACCATGAATACATGGGAAACAAATTAACTGGATATGTTTTACGTTCTGAAATATTTCCATAATGCTTCTATGTAGTGTGTGTTTATTTTTCTTTGAATAATAATGTTAAAATGTGTCTAATTCAATTACTCTCTGCACTCACTGAATGAGTTTTCTTTGGTGAAGAGTTCTTCTACACTACCCCAAGCTACGAATTCCATATGATATTTGAACAGGTCCTTTTAATTGCTGATATTAAGTGTCGATCATTCCGCTGTAAGTTGGCAGCATGACCAGAGAAACAAATTCCTCTCTCAGATACATCAGACAGTCATTCAATTAACAACCAAAGCTTTATTGACACAGTAGGAATTCATTATGTGAAATATTAAAAAAAGCCCTCCACTGACTAGTTAAAACAAAAAGGGAGGCTTTTAAAGATGGTAGATTATCTACACGTAGTTATTAAAATTATTCATGCAGAATTTGAAATTATAGTTATGGTGGAAACATTTCTGTCAGAGGTGTAAGCAGCATTTCTGTTGAAAAATAACTTGGACTTTGAAAAGATGAATATAATGTACGCATCCCTATTTCCATAGACAGTGTGCATTTTCTTGTTTAAAAGCCTTAGATTTTAGGAGTTATGGCTTTCGACTTGCTGCATAAAGAGCTTCATGATTTATTCTGTTAGAGTCTAATTTGAAAGAAAGTTCTTCCTCAAGGGTTTAAGAAGTAATTCATAAAATGGTAAGAATAATAAATATTGTGCCTTAACTCATACACTAGGATAGATAGACAGATTTTGTACACCTGGGTGTAATTTTAGTTAATTCACACAAGAGACAGGCTGAAAGTTTATTGTTTGGAAGGAGAAAAATGGCTTAAATCTTGTATTTGCAAAAATGATTATATTAGCTTAAATGAAAATGCTACTCTATTAATGGCTTCAATAAGCTTTGCACTTGGAGAAGTATTTTAATAAAAAGTTACCTGAAGTTTACTGCAACTTAAAATATGTAAGTGAGGGAAAAGTACTTACTTTGATTTATATGTCTTTTGGAGGTGTAATTATTGGCTTTTTACTCACCTATGTAAAACAATGTACTTTTGTAAATGGATTTCTGGCCACTTTACTCCTTTTTTCTTCACATAAAAAGTAAGCACTGTCAATCAAGGAATTTTAAGGTTTATTTCCTCTTTAGAAATGATTGATAGCCTTTTAGATTTACAAGTTGACAAGTTAAAGGGTTCTATTGGTATAATTATGTACTAAATTCACAGTCTTTCAATTTAAATGTCCTTTTAAAACCACAAGATTATCATACCTGTATTTTGAAAAGTGGCCCAGTCAGTTTGGGTTGGTATACAAATTGCTTCCATTAGCCTTGGGACCTATTTGAATTTAATACAGTTTTTAAAAGTTAGTAGTACTTTCAATACTACTTTTAAAATTTAGGGTAATGGGCATTCATTTTAATCACAGGAAGGATTAGCTTGTTTTTAATGTATGAGTGCCAAGAACACAAATAAATTGTTTGTATTCCTTATTGATTTTTTTTTTTTTTCCCAATTTACGGGGAGAGGGGGGGGAGAGGGAATGTTCTTTGAATTAGAGCACTGGGAACTGAGTATTGTGAATGGCCATCAAAGGCAGAAACCAGGCTTAAGAGTACTGGGGACAGAGGCAAAACTTTGCATGACGCTGGTGTCTGACATTCTGCTTTGGCCGTCACGGGGGGTGGCCTGAGCACTGGATCTTCTGCAGGGCACAGAGATCAGAACTCTGCCTTTTCTTTGGAGTTGTGCCAGCTGCTGTCACAGGAACTGGTGTGGCCTGAACGCTGAAGGTGGGGTTAAATAGTTAAACAGGACTCTGAGATACAACTAATTACATTTGACTTTGATTATAAGTGAACTGAGGAATGCAGAGCTGATCTATGGTTAGATGAAGGCAGCTGAAGATTTCTCTTTTTGATTTTAGTTAAGATTGCAAGGGCTGAATGCTTGTAGACTCATGAGTGGTATCTGACAACTCCAGTTTAGGACCCAATCCTGCAAATTGCTGTGTGCAGCCTCTCCTCACCACTAAAGTGAAGCTGAAGCTACTTGAGAGAGAAAGTTTTCAGTATCTCTCAGAGGATGCTTGATGCCTTGTGAGATTGGACCATAAAATTAACATTTTTTATTTTTTTTTTTGGTCATTTAGTTCAGAAAATACTCACAAGAAATACTCTGTGGATTTCAAATGCGTTGAATGTGTGGGAAGATATGAGAAAATGACTGCTATCTCTGGGGGGATTTCAGAACTGGCCTCCATTTATAATATTGCAGAATTTAGTAACTACTTTCCCAAAGGATGTAAAGGGAAAATGGCCATAAACTAGACTGAATTAGAGAAGAAACACATTTGACAGAACCATGCTCAAATCTTCTAACATATTTGCAAAAGAAATGTAAATTAGAACTGGAGGGTTTTTTAACCTCAGACAACAGATATTTTTGATGATAAACATAAACAACAGTAAATTAAATTAATTAATTTAACAGTAAATTAATTTAATCTAAACTAAGTAGGTCCACAATAAGAAGCCATGTAAGGATACTCAAAGGTAATAAAAGTGGGGCTTTGCTAACACAGATACTGTGATATTTGCTGCAAAACTACACAACAGAGTGGATAGCATGTGGCCAGGGTATGAAAGGAAACACATGCAGAAAAGGCCTACCCATCCAAAAAAGGGCACAAGCAGGGGAATAAACCTTATTTTCACCACTTCCTTACAATGACTTGAATATAAATACAAGCACAAATTCAGATATTCCTGTTAAAGGGAAATTAAAGACAAAAAAAAAAAGGACCTCACCTTCTCACCTTTCTTCTGTCTTAATAGGTAGTAGCATCACTGGGCATACTTCTAGAGTTGGGATGTAGTGGAGGTCCAGGAGGACATAAAAATCTGACCTTTTGGTTGCCAGTGGGACTATCTGCTGTAGAAACTCAGTTCGAAAAGAATAATTTAAATGGAATATTTTATTTAAAAATTTGTTTGTCAGTTTGTTTATGGAGCACCAATTAATATAACAAGTCAGGGATTAAATAGTACTTTCATGGTAACAATATGGTCTGGATAAAGGTCTTTAACCTTAGGAGTAAGAATAAAAGGTTTCTTCATTAAAAAGGTGGGAGTATAGATGTGATGGAGTTGTGTAACTTGCTGTGGGATAAGTATCATTGAGCCAAATGAGAATGCTTGTGCAAGTGAGACTGGGATGTATCGTTTGATGCTAAATCTCTTTTCAGGAATCAGATGGCATAATAAGAACAAAATTCATAATCAAACCATCATAAAGTATTGATGCAAGATGTATTCATAATTTAGTAGGCAGACCTTGCGCAAGAAATCTCTTTTGTTGTTGTTGATAAACTCAGACATAAGAAAAACTTCCCAGTGACCCAAAAATGAATAAATAAATGTTTCTTTCCTACCAGAAAAGAAGTCTAAAAATATAAAAATCCATATTTTCTTTTTTAATAATAATAATAAAAAAAATAAATTGCAAACAAATTACTGTGGAAAATTTCATCATCTCTCTCTTGGCATGGGAGAGTCAAGATGGGCTGTTGTTTAGAGACACTTGAGAATGCTTGACTGTTCACCAAAGCACTTAGGAAATTTTAAGCACGTGTTCAAGTCTCACTAGCATCTGAGTTTTAAAGTAATCATATGACTGGAAATATAGCTAGAAGGTCATTTAATGCAGACCCCTGTAATTATAGGCAATCATATAAAAAACATAATATGCTCAAATTTGCTTTGCTGAAAGCAAATGGGTTTAAGGATGTGCTTACAGATAAGCACGTGCTTAAAGGCTTGGCACAATCAGAGCTCTGATTAATGCAGGCAGACCAGCATTTTCATGAAGATAAAAGTGTTCCACTTCCAATATATCTCTGCTCCATTTTACTGGGCAAGGACTGGTGAAAGATGAGCTAAACCCAAAATTTTTATTGCATTTTTTTTAAGTCATTGAGTCTTCTGGATCAGTTTAGTGCTGATCGAATGAGTAAAAAACAAAGCCTTGGCCAAAACAAATGCTGGTAGTTCACAACAAAATTATGTGTGATGGTTGCACATGGAGCATATTACATGTGTAATAGAATCTATAACAAGAGAGACTCCCTAATAGTTATGTGTTTTGTCTTCCAATCACAAAGCACCTTCCTTGTAATATGAAAGTAGGAAAAAAACCCAACATGAAATGCAGACTGCAAAGTATTTATCAAATTAATTTCATCACAGCTTTCAGAGATAATAATTGCTTCCTATTTGGAAGACGTATGCAACCTCCCCATTGCTGTTTGAACCAAAGCCTCAAAACCAGCCTCAAACAGCTTTTAAACCCAGACTTCACAGTCAGTGCTGATTTCAGGGAAAGGGAATCTCTCTGTGGTCTTTCCTTGTTCCTGCCATGCTTTGCCTATTGTTACAGTGCAACGGAGCCTGCTTGCTACGTGTTTGTCACATCACCATCTTGTTTGTTGTTTCAGCTCTGAACGAACCCACCATTGACTATGGTTTCCAAAGGTTACAGAAGGTTATTCCCCGGCACCCTGGTGACCCCGAACGCTTGCCAAAGGTCAGCCAAAATTTGTTGTTTTATTAAATATGGCAAAGCTGGTTACTGCATGTTTTTGCTGAAAGTGTAGGACTCTCTAAATGTAATGGTCCCAGTTTGGTACCCAACCAGAAAAGATGAAACAGAGACATGATCAATGAAGCCCCATCAGCAACTTTCATGGTAGATTTATGAGACTTCTGTGATTTGCTGAGTCTCAGCTAACTCAAACAGCTCCTGCTTTTCTTAAAAGCAAATCTTATTCTATGTTCTGAAATAATCAACAAAGAACCTCTTTTTGGTTGGTATTTTTGAACCTAAGCAGCTTAATTGTAGAATAATGATGCTTCTTCACAGTAGCACTTGTCAATGTAATTTTGAGAACTTCACCACTGATATCAAGTCATTTGGATCTTTAGGGAATGTGTGCCCACTGCTGTTGCACCATGTATTGGTTTAACATAATTATTACTATATGCTGCTTTATTTCAAGATTGCTAAAATAATTAGATCAATGCATAGTGAAGTGATTTAATGTTCATTCCTATCCAAATCAGTCAGAATTTTCTTGTCGATTTCTGTCAAGTAAAAGCTGAGAAAGGAACAGAATCGTTCACGTAGCTTTTAGTTCTGTCTTGTGCTGTGAAAATGTCTACACTCACATCTCTTCTTGCTACTTTGCCATACAGTACCTTCTCTGGCAAAAAAAATGTGATAAGCTTTGTGATATACTGGAGAAAGAGGTGGGGGAATTTGAAAAAGTGTTTCTCGTTTCCACAGGAACACTGAGCAATAGTGTGCACGGGCTGGAGTCACAGTATGTCAGCAGCTGCCACCATGTGTTGTATCTGCTCCAGCATCATGGCTGTCAGTTAGTGATCTGGGCAGTCAAATAGGCCTGGTGGGTGTATTTGAAGGACACCACCTTTGACTTATGGAAAGAAAATGAGAGTTTGGAGACCTGAGACTTAGAAGAACTTGGGCTTTGATGCCTCAGGCCAGATGTCTTAATGCACATCCAGTGTAGTCTTTGTGACTGGGTAAATCTTGCAACCTTTCTTCCATCGTTTCCTGAGCTGTAAGGGGGCTTTCAGCAGGGATTGTTGTGAGCTTTGATTAGTTACATTTCAAAAGTGAAAAGCATTCAAGAACACCACCATTTATTTTGTTTCATTTCTTGGCAGAAATGAAATTCAGAATGTAATTTTATTTTATTTTTTTTTTATTTTTTTTACAGGTTAGTTAAGTCTTTTATCTTTGCTGAGGAAAGCTATAGGCTGTGGTTTCAGGGTCGATGATGTGTTGTCCTTCTCTCTTACTACTAGAGAAACATGCTGTCCTGGAGAGTTACATTTTACATTGGCTCTGTTCATCCTCTACAAGCTGTCCCTTCACTGACTTTTGGACAGATTTGCAGCAGGACATAGCTTTCATAGGTTGTCAAATTTCCCTCTGGAGGTGTAACCCTTTCCAAAGAAAGAGAGCATCCTTCCTGTAGGGGCTCTTTCATCTCTATCATGCCTCTGCTGCCAAATATGCACATTGAGAGAAACTGATTCTAAGAAAATAAGACACCAGGCATTTGTGAGGACAAAAGAAGTGCTGTAAGATTTCCCTGAACCCAGCTTTCCAGCTGACTTATAGATGGCTGTGGCTTTCCTCTAAATGAGGAAATTCAAGTAAAATAGGACAGAGAAATTCCAAATTGTGTCATACAGCTGAGGACTGTAAATCCTCACAGGCATTGGGCCTCTTTTCTGACATCTGGTGGGTCCTCAGCAATGCCCTTTTGTGCTGGTATAGGACTGCAGCTATCAGGCTGAGCACCCTCCTTTTTCCCATTTAGATTAAGACTGTTACCACACTGATGACCACACTCCTGTTATCTAGTGTCATGGGACATAAAAACAGGCCAAAGAAAGCTCCATCTGTCTCCACATCCTGGCTCCAAGCTTTAGCAGGTATTTATGGGTAGGGTGTGAGAAGGAGAGTTAGTACCAAGTCATCTTTCCCCTCCTATACCCTCCTGGTTTAATGAGTTTCTAAGTATATTTTCAAGCCAGTTTTTCAAATCTTTAAATCAAGGGAAGTTGTATTTATGCATGTGGAGGTATGATGTGATGCCCCCTGAAAAAAAAGCTGCTGCTTAAGGACTGAACAAACTTAGGGAAGAAACTAGTGTCACTGTGCAAGGTTAGAGGGAAACAGGATGAAGAGGACTTTTTTTTTTTTTTGTCTTTGGGTAATTTCTTCTGTGGAAGCTTGAAGGTTGGACCTCAAGTTCAAGACTCATTAATATGCCATGCACAGAGGCTGGATGCAGCGGGGGTTGGCACATGTTGACTTCTGTATTTGAGGCACTGATGGTTCAATTCCCAGCACCACTTGCTGGCTGCAGGATCATAATGAAGGACGCAGCGCGTCTCTGTGCCGGGCGAGCGCTGCACAGCACTCTGCCCCGTGTCATTAGGCCAGGAAAGACTTTGGCAATATTCCACTATAGACAATGCTCAGTGGCTACTTAGGAGAGAGTTGGAAGCCATATGGCTTTCACAGTGCAACCATGTGCAGAGAGGGCAAATGTATGAGAGAGACAGGGAGACAGCAGAGAGGAGGGCAGCGCTCAGGACTTTCAATATCCTTGTTTCCATTTTCCCCACTGTCCTGCCAGTGCATCATCACTTTCTCTTTAATAAAAGGCTTGCACTTGTGCATTAAATAAATAAAACAAAGCATAGTTCTGCAATTGCTGCTAGGGGTTATAGACATTATTTCATTGAAACATTACTGATGAAGTAAAGCTCTTTTCAAGAAACAGGAATAGTTATGGTGTTTTTATTCATAAGGGTATGCAGTCCTTCCCATGGGCCAGCAAGAACATTCTGCTCTCTGACTTTTCCCTGCAGTCAAGGAAAATTGTTGAGGCCATCAAGTCAGTTTTAGCACATGCTCTACCCTCCAGAGCTGAGAAGTTCAAAGCTGTATCTCTGTCAACAGGCATTTTTAAAACAATTGAGTCTACTTGAGAAGTTTGATCTCCACTAGAAGCAGTATTTTCAGAAGTGCCCACTGTTCATAGTTGGTTTGTTGTTTTTTTTAATTTTTTTTTTTTAATGTTCCAGCTATATGCTGGAAGTAGGCAAAGAAAAAAAGCCAATTTTTGATGTTTTCTGTGTCTCCTAGTGCCTTAGAAGCAGTGGAGAATGCCCTACAATAGTGAGGAGAAGAGAGTATCTGGGAACTATGGTCTTTGGACTGCTGGACTGACAGCTAATATAGATGTGTTTCAAATAGAAGTGCAATATGTAATTTCTGGAGAAAAAGGAATGGGAGATGATATTGGCATCCGAGCTATGAAGTGAGCTGTGGATCAGAGACCTGTTACCTTCTTGTCCAGAGCAGGTCAGGGAGAACAGCCAGTGTATGGTTGCCACTAGCAGATGTGCATGTGTGTAGACACGCACATGTACAAACATGCTTCAAGAGGAGATCCAGGCAGCACGGAGGTGGTGTGATTAGTACCCAAAGCCTGGAGTGAGATCAAGTACCAGGAGTGTGCTGAGCAGTATAGTCTTTCTAATCCGGACAGGAGGCAGATCAGAGGAAGTATGAGATCTCTGAGGAGAAATTGAAAGAAATACCATGATGCTAATATTAAGAAATCGTGCTGTTGTCCTCTAGGAGTAGTTTGTAGAAAGCCTGTCTGTGGAGCTGGGGAATAAGCCTCATGTGTGTGCACTTTCCCTGTCTCATGTGTTTGCATATGTGCACACAAATACACACGTGTTGTTGGTTCTTGCATTCATAAATGCAGTGGAAATTATTTAAGAGTTCAGATCACAACAACATGTTGAGTCTATTGAAGTTCATTTATGTAACCACCCTACAACCCTTAAAATAAATCCCTGGCAGATACATTTTGATTCTGCAATTTTGTTAAAACTCCACAGCTATAGCTGTAAAACAGTTTCAACTGTGAGTTAGATTTGAAACACACCCATCCTCAATGATTTAATAACAATGATTCCTCTTTATATGCAATTTCCTAGAATTTATTTGCCATTCTCACCACTCTTACAACTCATCACTTGTATTTAAATTAAGCACAAGATTGTTCACCCTGTGTTTGAGAAGCAAATCATTGCATCGACCCCCTCTGTGATCTGACATCCTCTTCCTTCCCAGTCTGTTGCTTAAATGCTCTCTTTAGGAGACCCGTTATCCCCCCTGAAAGGGGACCTTTGCTTCTGGTTTCTCTTCATGTAGATGAAAGTGGAGTCTCTCTCTAGCACACAGGGGCCTCCCCACTGAGTGGAGAGCATAGGGAACCAGGCTCCACCTTCTCTTCAGCTCCTTTTCTCTGGTCAGTCGTTAGATTCTCCCAGAAGACATGTCCTACCTCCTCATTTAGGACTCTAATAGAAGACAGGTGGTTATTAGGAACCAGTGGCTGTCAAAAATACTTGTCTTTTCCCATATGAAACCCCACAGATCTGCCCTTTATCCATCATGACATCGTTTATATTGCAAATAAAGCTCCTCTCCAAATGTGGGTGGTTGGCCCAGGCTTGCTAGGGGACATTAAAATAGCAATGAAGTCAAGGCAATTCAGGCTGGCTGCTTCAGGCAGACCCAATGGAAATTCCAAAATGGATCTCCATCTGCTAACTCCAGTTACTGTATTTTAATCTAAGTTAGTAATTTTCAGCTAAGAAAATGCATATTTGGTTTGGGATTTTTTTCCACTCATTGTAAAAAGAGGGTTGTTAGAAAACTCTTATACTAGGCATGGGCAGGAAAGGGGAGCATGTGAAGAGGAGCTGTTGGGAGTTCATTTGTATAGCAAGGAGGGTGTGAGATGTGTTTGGTGGTTTCTAAGCTGTACTGTAAAATATATTTAATTTATTCAAATAATTACCAAATAATTAATTTATTTGGTATTGCAACATTAACAGTTGGGTTTGTTTCATTTCCTGACAATCTGGGCCTTTAGTTGGTCAAGGGCCTTGTGGGATTTTTAGGGGGTTGGTTTTCAATTTATCCTGTTGAAAATAGGGAGACAATTTCAAATTGAGAAGACCACCAAGATATCTGAGGCTACAGTGAAATGATCACCCTTATGGGGTGGTGTGGGAATCTGCAAAGAGTCTGGAATGAGAGGAGGTGAAGAGGCAGAGCCACCCTGCTCACTGAAGGGCAAAGCCACATCCAAGTGGCTGGCAAGGAGCCCTTTCCTTTCTGAAGGTCAGCAGTGTGCATGCACATTTCACTGAGTTTTCTTTATAAGTGGGTCAGCATTTACTCAGCAAATCATTAGAGCAGATGGTGTAATTTAGAATCTATGACAAAACTTTTAATAGATCAGAGCTAACACAACGACAAGGAGCTCTGCACCCTTCTCCATTCCTGATTTCTGCTTTACCTTGGGGTAAAAATCATGCCCGGGTTTGGGTTTTCTAGTCTTCACGTTCCATCTGAGCAACTCGTACCACTTGTCTGAACATCCTGTAAGAGGGATCCCTGCATTTCTCTGTTTCTGTAGCCATGTTGTTATTCTTTAAAATACAACAATTAACCGAGGGTGGCAGGAAGACACCAAACAGGTAAACGTGGTCCCTCCGAGGAGCAGAGCTTTTGAAGAAAAAAGCCACAATTTTAAGAAAGTAACAAAGGCTGCATTTGTGTATTTTGCTCCATGGAGCTGAAAATATCTAGTAAATTGATCCCGTGGGAGTAATAAATACACATTACTTTATCTTGTACTTCATGTCCTATACCCCTGAGCCTTGATAGAACAACACCACTTAATAGACTTAAAAAAAGAGTAATTACAGTCATTGGTTGTGTGATATTTCAGCCCTTCCAGCCCTGCCTGACCTTCTAATTTAGCTCACCGTGTCTAACTAATGCATTTATATTCATCTTTTATGAAGCATGTGTAGTACAAAATTGACTTTGCAGCCTTTAGCAAGCTGTCTTACCAGGTTTAGGATCTGGTTGGTACAGGGTACTGTATAGCATATGTACATTTACAGCAGAATCTTACATGCATGTGGTTCTGATCAACTATTACTTTTTATCCTTTTGGAAACAAAATAAAAAGTATTTATTCCATTTCATCTTCCCCTCCCCTTTTTAAAGCTTTTATTCATTGCAGCATTATTTACAGCTAAACACACAGGCAGAAAGAGGTAAGCATTTTTAAAATGATTACCATTAATGTTTCTATTTGTCAGAAGTGCTTAAATTTCCCTGCACTTTGTCTAAAAACTTAGCACTTTTACCTTTTAAGAATTACAAATTTACAAGATCTTACCAAACTGATTTACAAACACAGCTGACAGTTTATGATGAAAGATGCTGCAAAATGTACAATATGTTTCTCTGTCATTTCTATTCATGTATATATTAAGAAGAAGATTGAGAAGAGAGAGAACCCCCCTCTGAAAGAAACCCTTGAGTTAGAGAGCACACACACAAATCTCTCTCCTGTGTTTCCTCATAACTTCCTGCTCACTTCACTCAGCCAGTGGAGCACAATTGTTCTCTGTGCATTTTCTCCCACCATATGGTATCCTCATTACCATACACTAAGGGTCCATATGGGGAACTTGTGAAGTGAACTGTATTCATTTTAACTGCCAGATGAGCAGCCTTTTGCTTTGCAAGCTTAGCTTAAGTCATCTGCTGTCTTTATGTTGTTATGGCAACACAGCACCAATAAAAAATTCTAATCTACTGTAAGTGTCTGGGATCACAGTATTTTAAATGCTTGCTGTAACTGTGCTCTAAGTGGAGATGCTTGTTCTTTTAGTATGACAAAGGGTTATTGTCAACTCCAGCAGGTGGCAGTAAAGAAATTGTTTCTTTTTTTTAATCTTTAAAAAAAATTAAATTTCCTTTCTCCCCATCTCCCCCCACCTGAAAAAGTCACAGAGTTACACAACACGGTCTGTCCTCTACATTTCTGAGGATTTCTGATGCTGAGGTCAGAACTGCAAGTGATGCTTTTAAGCTGCAACTCAAATACTAAAAGCAGTAAAGTGTAAAAACAGTGGTGGCAGCTCATGCACCATATTGACAGAGCTCAAGTGTCACTTTGCTGGGATTCTGAAGCCCCCATAGCCCACAATTCAATTCTGGAGCTGTTTTTTAGCTACGTTACAAAACTTCTGAATCAAACACAAAACTAATTAAGAGTATCTTACAGTAATGGAAGTAGGCAGCAGCATCCTTAAATATGAATCATTTTCACCTCTGCAGGCCACATGATATGTTGCATTTCTGTCTCTCTGTCTGTATTGAAAGTGAATGTTTGTAGTTTCACTTCATCAGTTCACATTAGCCTCATGCTGAATATTTAAACACAGAACAATTTGAACACACCATGAAGAGAGGCAGTGACTGCACTTTCACTTGAAACAGCAAGAGCTCATCTAATAATAATTTAGTAAATCAGCCATTTAGTGGCTCAGTTGTACACTGTGTTGTGCCAAATAATATTCAGTTCAACTGTATGCTGGTGAAATTGAAATTCAGACTCCAGTCACATGGCACTTTTTTGCTCAATGGAGAGATGAAATGGAAAATCACTCTCCCAATAGACTGTTTGAATGTAGTGATTTATCAAAAATATAGCAGAGTGACAATATAAACAGGATTTGGTTGTATGTGGTACAATCTATTCTGATTAGACTTTTATTATTCATCTTCTGAACAGATTATTTGATAATTCAGGATTTGAGTTTACATGTTCAGTTTGTTTTATATAAGGACAGAGAACAGATATGTGTAGTTTCTGCATAGGTGCAGTTCTTTTAGGCCCAGTCCTGTGGGAAGTGTGGTGAGACCTTTATTGCCATATTTTGAGTCCCAGCTCCCAGGGAACACTGTGCCCTTAGGAGCAATGGGGAAACACAGCTGCTGTCTTTCCTCCTCATGAAATGCCATGTATGTTACTTTATAGCATGAAAGCAATATCAGAATTAATTTCTTTTCCCTGTTTAAGGCTATCAAGATTTGTATACTAAGTGATACAACTGGCAAAAAAAAAAAAAATCAGACAAGGTTTTAGGAGGCCAAGCCTCTCTTCCTGCTTGCTGAATGTGCCTTTTCTCACCTGTATCAGTGCATCTAATAAAAGCTATTACCTCACCCTACAAAACTTGCCTTGGGTGTAACCATAGACCATTGTGACTTCAGCCAAACAGCTATGCTTTCAGCCTGTGTCTGATGAAGATGGGGGAGAGAGAATATATCTCCTAGAAAGTGTGTTGTGAAGTTTAATTTGTTCCCATTAAAGCTGTGCTTTGAGATCTTTGAATGCAAGGCATTGCAGAAGTGTGAAGTAATGTCTATAATCTCACCTACAGTCTCCGTTTCTAGCCTAGTTTTAGGTGTTATGCAGTGGTTTACGTGGTGATGTAAAATGTGATTGCTGTGTATTTCTCACAACACAGTCCAATTGAGTAGCAGAAAAGCATCCTCCTAACCATCATGATGCCATTTAGCAGAGAGTGCTGGAAGCAATAGGATGCCTGTTGTCGTAATTCTTCTAAGAAATACAGAGCTCCACAATCTATACTCAACTGCTGACACTTGGAAACTCAAACATTTTGGTAAAATGAATCAAGCAGTAATGTTTCTTTTATGAGATCTCCTCACGGGAAGGGAAGGTTTGGCACCATTTGGAGATCAGGCTCAGTGATCCATCATAGCACAGTCAGCTGTCCTGGCGTGTCTCGTAGGTCACTCGATCGAACTAGTGGCTCTTACAACTATATTATTGCTTATGGAACAGTAATTGAGGCATCATGGTTAAGAATTACCTGGTCTAATAGGCAGTGAACAATTTGCACTCAATACAATTATAAGCCAAATCATTCATTTCATAACACTTGGACTAATTTATTTGTTGACCTTTTAATATCCATAGCCCTTCAGAGTGTTAACTGCAACTCAGACAAAATCTCTTGTTCATTTTACTTGCATTGATTTTTTTTTTTTTTTTCCATAGAGGCAATAACAGTTGTTTGAGTACAACCTTTTCTTTCTGTTGTAAAAGTCAATCATGTAGCTTATGTTGGTATAACTCAACTGGACTGAAATGTCCTCTACAAACAATAGCATTACAACCCCATGCTACTCGTATAAACAAGGATATGCATTTTGGATGTACTTTAAAGAATGTTTTGGAATGTATTTGTGACTACAGATGACAACCTATACATTTGCTGAGAGGAGAATGAAAACAAAGCATAGAAGCATTTTTTAAAATGGTGCCACATAGATGCAACACATTTTTTGTTCATATATTATGGGACATCTAAGATACAGAAAATCTGGAATTTTTCTCTGTTAATTCTGTTCTTTAGGAGCTGATTTTACTAAAAATGGTATGTTCATAATTCTATCTGAATATAGCAACTTGTCTCTTGAAGCTCTAACATTTTACAGGATAGAGGTGCTTTATTTTTCCAAATGTGAGCTTCTGACAAAACATGTGCAAAAGTAGTTTTTAAATAAATAGGAATGAAATGATGCTAGTATTTGGATAATCTGAATTTTCTTTCAATTTTTTACAACTTTAGAGTAGCATTGGAGCTAAGAGATTTTGATGATCAAAAAAGTTACTGAAATATTGACAGATTTTGGAAAAGCAGTGGTGAGTTTTGAAGCCCTTCTATAATATATGATGCTGCAGTGACAATGGTAATCTTTTCACTCACCACTGGAAAAGAAGCCCTAGATAGTGTAAAAAGGTTTGCTTGGTTTTACATTGTGGACCTGTACATAGAAAGATACAGTGATCTCTGTGGAATGTTGGATACATTTAATTTCTTAAACACATTTATTCAACATTCATGCTGTCTTTGGATAATTTCAGCTGAATTTTTAACACTGTAAATACAAAATAATAGTATCAGGAACAAAATATCTTTTGTTTCTGCTAAGAAAGTTGACATTTTTTTAGAATATATGCTAGGAGGCACTTCACTGAACTAGTCTTTCTGAGCCTAAGCCTCTTTGTACAATAAAATACTCTAAGTCCTTTGAATACATAGTTATAAAATATAATTGTTACACATTTGGCATTTTATGCTTCCCTGGAAATTGCCACTTGGTATCTACACCTAATCTATGGTCTGACTTTTCATTTCAATTGGGTCTGAAGAGGTCTTTCATTGTAATGAGAATGCCCCTTTCAAGAGACTTCTTTTAATTGATGATAAAATGTAAGTGAAAGTAGTCATTTGTAGGGGTTATGACTGAGCAGTGTTTTAACTGTAATACTAAAACCTACCAACGTTATTCCAGTCTCTATTTCAACATTTTTATGCACTTACTCTCCACAGAACATAGTGGAATATCAGTGGAGGTCAGAATTTCAATGCATCTTATTTTGCAGTTTTCCTCCTGCTATTAAAAGTAACCTGAACTCTCAATTTCTAACCAGTAACACTTCCTACCTTAGCTGTACAATCCAGAACAGTTACAGTTTCACAGATATTAATGATATGCTGACTGTTTGGGGTTTTTTTTTTTTGGTTTCTTGTGGCTTTTCCCCCTTCATTAAAAGTAAATGTGGGTGGGTCTCTAATTGCATATAGGTGAATACTTGGGTTTTTTTATGGAAAATTGCTAGTTTGGCACACTTAGATATTTATATGGATAAGTGTCTAATAAAGACCAATTCTGAAAATTCAATGGACCAAACATTTATATACAATTTTCACTTAAATTGCTTGATAGCTCTGCTGATTTAACTCAGCAGACATTCCTGTCTTGCAATACCAAACATAACTATATATCTCTATAGGTTTAAATGCAGTCAAGTGAATTATGCCACCCAAAACTTTCTACATTGGACAGAATGGGAGAACAATTTAAAAGTAATACAACTTGACCTGTGTTTGCAAAGTCTTTGTGTACACAAATGATAGGAAGGAGATAGCTGCTTGTTTGCCAAGTAATATGTTTTTCCCTCTCACAAATATGTAATTTGATCTGTACATTGTGGCACACACAAAATCACAAGCCACATTTAATTTATTTTTTTAATCAGTAGTATTCCATAGAAATTTTTTTTAATGAGCACAATAGTATGTTCTGCAGAATAAAGCTTCTAAACCAGCCTGTGAAGCATCTCTGAACAGTGATCTCAGAATTTAGCATCTCTGTTCATTTTTCCAAATTCTTTTCATGTTTCCTTAAGTCTAGACTCTTCCAATAATTCAAAATGTACTTCTTCTTCCATAAGGGGGCTTTTACAACTTTCCGAAAATCTATGGGTACAAAATGGTCAAGAGAAGACTTTGAGTAATAATTCTTTTTAAAAATTATTTTTCTTTTTTCCCTTTTCCACCCCCCCCCTTTTTTTTTTTTTTTCCCTTGCAACTCTCATCTGCAGCTGTTTTCAAGAAATAGAAATGTTAATACCATAAAGAGCAGAGGAAAAACTATCAGAAAAATCTTATATATGCAAACCAAAAAAACCCTAAAACCCCAAGACATAAAAGCTCATTAATCTCAGCAACAAACATCTGCTTCAAAGTACTGTAGATGCTGTTACAAATAGTTAGGGGTAAATTTTCAAAAAAAATGCCCAAGGTTTCTATCTGAGATTGCTTTGTACACGTCTCTTTGTATATTTTGCCCAAGGATTGAAGGTGGCTGTGGCACATAAGGAAAATGTGCTTTTAGGTCATTGTGGTAAACCTTTGAGGTCAGACAGAAGACAATAATTATTATCATTGGTTCCTGGATAAATGAGAAAAAAATGTTTTGTTGTCTAGAAAGATGGAAATAGTGTCAACTGGTGAGATGGAGGAATTTCTTAAAAAACGTTGGTGGAGAATTTTTTTGTTAGCCATTGAATTGAGTTTATATGGACTTGCCCATTGATAATCTACTTTGTGTCTCATTTATTTAGTCTTCTAATGATTCACTGGATCTGACAAGCTGATCACACAATGAAAGATGGGATCACATAAGTAAGGAGAAGTATGTGCAGAACTGGTCTTTACATGCTGGGATAAATGTTGCAGCCTTTTGTACAGCATGAAAAATATGTTTCCTTTTATGATCTTGCTATGTGTCAAACTGAGGGGATCTGTCCTTAGATCCTCACAGTGTGAGCTTGCAAGATTAAGCTGTGGGAACTGCTGTAGAAGATGCCAGAGAATTATCACAGTGTCAACTTCTTAATGGCAGTGTTAGCAAGTCCCAGATATGACTGACATCTACCAGCTACCAGCTGATGTGTTGTTGGATGTGACTAGATATCAAAGTACAATGTAGTAATATCTACCAGCCCTGCACTGTGTGTGTGTGGAAGGTAGATTGGCCTCATGAGTTAAAATTAGACAACTCAGAAGGGTTCCTGCAGGTAGCTGGAAATGCCTTTTTCTGGTAAACTTAAGGATGTGGGGCAAGATATACTGTAAGTATACTTAGGACAATCAAAGTTCTACAGCTGTAGATGTGAGTCATGTCATCACTGTTGGATAAAGTCCCTAAAAGAGGTTATTTAAGTACTAGGAGAGTGGTTTTAGTTCTGCATACCTGCTTTCACACAGCCACTCTTCTCCCTTTGACTTAAGAGACCTAACATGAACAGAGAACTCCAGAGTTATAGCAACAAAACCATCCAAATTACCAGATGCTTCAGTCGGTGATAATATGGTGGGAGCATACAGACTTGCAAATGTCAGTTTATTCAAAGGCTTATTCCAATGCAGCTATATTAATGCTAGATTATTCCATGCTTTGCTGCTGTATATATATCTGGATGAAATACATATCTGTGCTAGCTGCTAATTCTGCTGCCACTGTTGTGTGCCCACCATTTATGGAAATGAAGGCCAGCAGCATGAGTGCTGTGGATTAAAAAAGGAGGTTGATATCTTTTTTTAGTATCTAAGTACACCATAATAAAGAGAGATAACAGGGGTAAGACAGGAGACTTGAAAGGACAGACTAGCAGGTGATCCTCCTGATTTTATTCCTTCTTTTGTCAGCAGTATTTGCAATGGAGACTGTTTGGGTAGGGTGTGTTTTTCCTTTTGAAATGCATTTATCACCTCTGTGGTTAAGAGATGTTTTAATCATTGATTCTCAATGTTTATGGCTAGATGCCTGCTCACATTTGCACTTCAGTGTTTGTTGTTTCTGCTGCCTCATATAGACTTTCTATATTTTATTTATAGGGTTGGCTCATTGTGGAGCAGGTGGTAAGGTCATGCATGAGTGTTTTTAGTGCTGTAGATTTAGGCTTTGATTTTTCAGTTTGGGTTGAGGCTGATGAAGCTACAACGGCTTGGAAAAGCTAAGGTTCTAGCTCCCACTGTAGACTTATTGTCTGGACATTGCCATTGAAATTCAGTGGCAGGGATTCAGTGCACTTCCATCCTATAGGCAGCTGTAAGCAGAAGCTTTTTTTTTTATCCCTTAAGTGAAATATGTTGTCTTTCTCTCTCATTTTGCCTTCCTGTCTTTGTAATCTCTATATGGTGTTTACTTCTTCAGCATGATTCAATTATAATATATGGAAACAATTCAGTTGTTTGTTTGCTAGAGGAGTTTTCTTCTTTGTGTGAGTACAAGTATCTTTTTAGTGAAATGGCCCTGTTATTTTATTCTTCCCATTAGGCTGGCACAGTTACCTCAGTTTTACAGTAAATGGAGGTTCTTTACATTTTGAATGGCTTTTATGAGTCTTTATAAAACTGTAATTGCTGAAAATGATACAATAATGCAGTGCTCAGTGTAGATGTGGAGAGACGGGAGGTTCTGGACAGGCTGAGACTTCTGTACACCAAGCTAGAAGGCTGGCATTTCAGATCTGCGCTATCCTTCTTAATGGCTTTTTAACAACATTTGGGGTTTTTTCTTTATACTTAAAAGAGTTGTTCACTATTTTATCTTTTAAAATATAATGCATATGCAAATATTAAGTATAAGTTTAAAATGTATTTCTAACACATATCCATAATTAACATATTTATAGTTTCACCCATTGAAGAACAAGGGAAAGTTTCAGCACAAATTACTGTAATTTTGACTTGAAATTTCAGAATGTGACCTTTCCAAGGTGAAGAAGGGAACTGGAGTCTGAGGTTCAGCATTTTGACTCTGCTGAAGAGTTTTTTTTCTTGCAAGTAGCCATGAGAGTAGGAAGTTAGAACACAGAGCCAGGAGGTCAGACATAAGAGTCAAGGAAGTATGAATGACATCATCATCCCTAAGTACCCTCTCAGAAGATGAATGAGCTCTCTCTTGTATTACAATGCTAAAGAGCATTAGAAGGTGATATGATATCTAGACAACACATAAGATAAATGCCTCAGAGTATGCTAGAACAGCTTCCCCCCCACGCCCTCCACAAGTACATAAATCCTCTGGTGGTCTCAACAATACACCATGTGGCTGATGAGTATTATATATTGTGGTCAGCTTCTTCTTGACAAAGCTCATTTAGATTTAACAAGTACCTTGGACATTATCTAATTTGGTTACTCAAGCTGAATAACTCAGTGTAACTCTAGATACCCTTTAGCTAACTAGACTCACAGACCTTGTGGGACATCATGGATTTTTTTTCACAAGCTGCTAAATAAAAAGTATGCAGATGTCAACAGAAGAACTATCCAATATTTTTGAAGCTGGCACAAAATGTGTTTATCATGATAAAATGACACAAAATGTTCTCATTGTAATAAAACTTGAAATGCAACTTTCCTGATCTTAATTAATTCCTTCTGAAGGCAATGCATGTCACAAGTAAAACATGCAAAGTTGCTATAATGTTGGGTCAAGGTACATTCTGTCAGAAGTGGATTTAGTCTGAATTTCAGTGCTTCAAAAGCACAGTCATTTTGGTATGATTTATATAATCTTTCCTACAGTACTTTGGGAATTTGCAAAGTTGCAGCAGACTTCACTAGCCAGCTTCTTCTCTTGCTGATGTAAATACTACTTAGTGTTTTCAGGAGGAAAATTTGATTAATATATTTAATTGCATTCCTGTTTCAAAAATGAAAAAAGTGAAAATCCCTCAGTAAAAATTCAGCTTTAGTTTGGAATAAAAATGGACTCTGAATCTGTGGCATGTAGCTACATGGAGGACAGAGTTCTGATGCATCATATTTAATCAATAAAATAATCTCTCCTCTTTTCAGTATTTGCTAATGATTCTTTTTCTAGAAACAAAATTATGCTCATTTGAAATAAATACAAGACAAGAAGACTTTCACTTTAGCTCTAACTAAACGCTGCAAAGTCCTTTATTCTAAACCAAAATCTGTCAGACTTTTTGCATTAATAGAGCAGTGGCTCTGTCTTGACAAATGCCCCCATAAATTAGATATTAGCTTTAGTCAAACTCTATCTCCCTCAGGAAATATTTCCACTTGCATATTCAATTGGAAGGACCTTACATGATGCCCACTTACTGCTATGAAAATCTAGGATTCTGAGATGAAGGCAAAGAAAAATCTCAGTGAACAAAAGAATATTTGGAATAACAGACCTTGAGCTCATGCAGGGATTTCTTTCACTCACTTTTTGATATGTCTGTCTGCTGCTCTGTCCACCTATCTGTCTGTTTATCTATCACCATTGCAGGGTGGCATGCAGTATCAACTGGATTTTAAAAGATACAGATCTTTTGTATTAGCTGTCCTTTTTTATAATACCTTTTACAAATTTAATCAATGCATTTTAATATACAATATAGTTTAAGTGCAATATACAATAAATATTCGAGCTTCATCTTAAACATGCTCTAGCCTTTAAATTGTTAAAACTGCAGTGCCCTTTCAATCTACTTACATAATGTCATAAAATATACATTTCAAGGTAAATGAAGTCAGCTACTTCAATTTAGTCCCTCAAACTGGTAGTAAATGAGAGGTTAACACTATGGTGCCAAACCCATTATTGAGTAAATTTAGCACCTTGGACAGCTCTGTAAAATCTTTATTGCTTTCCTGACCCGCTCGTCATGTTCTGTCTGTGTGTTCAGTGGCTCTCAGCTCTGATTGAAAGGCAATATATTAGATCCTGAACACAAACATGCTCGGGGGCTGCTTCTCTGTGAGTGTAATGACACGGAGGTGAGAACAATTTTCTGGTCACAGCCATCCAAGCACCTTGCAAGGTCTGTTGCTCTAACTTATAGAGGACTTTTGGGGCTCCTTTGTATGTGGAGCCGTCACCATAGCTGCCGTGGTAATTTAAGCAGAGCTGGAAAGGGTTTAGGATGCATTCAGAAAGCAAGAAGTTAATATCCTCAGCATGTCTGTAGTGGTGTTTTATTGTGTATTTTTAAAGCTAGTTTATGTCTATAAGGACTAAAATAGAAGCTCTAGAATAGAAGATACCTCTCTTTGACTTAGAAGTTATTATGTAACATCTACTTCATATGATCTGAAAATGCCATTAAAAATATGCTTTTATTGTGTGAAAATATTGTGAGATAAACTATGAAACTCAAATTTACAGACTCTGAAAATGTTGAAAAATTACAACTGTTGACTAGCTAGGAAAACTGAATGCTACTTGTCAAGCATACTTCAATAAACCCTCATGGCAATTAGTTTTATTTACATGCAAAATGATATGGCATCAGAGAACTTGCAGGGTTTCAGAACTGGAATATATTTGATATTAGGTTGAGTGGCTGTAAGTTTCCATGTAATTGCCTAATTTTTTAACTTGGTGTTCAATCTCTTTTTAGATGCATTCCAAGGTTTTTAGCTCAGCATTACATAAATAACTCTGATTAGTCAGGTAGAGCAGAAATTACTATTTAAAATTTCTTCTTTTTAAGTAATTTGGCATAATGACAGCTTAGGTTAACAATATTCCAAAGCAGTTTGTGGGCTCTGTATCACATTCTAATTTTGCATCAGTGAAATATATAGTGCAAACAATTTCTACTGAAGTGAAATAAATCCTAGTTTGCAAAGTCAAACACCTGTGCAGTAATTTTCCACCTATAATAATGGATTGAAAAAGATAACATTTTTCAGGAACATCTCTGTGCTTCTCTACTTTGTGTCTTCAGTGTGAGGCAAAAAGGGCAACTCAGATTTCTGATGATTCTGGTAAAGCAACAAGGATTGATTGTACCTGCAGGTTGTTTGTAGACTGTCTGTCCATGATTATACTGCTAACTGTTGTGGTCAAGCTACACACAAAAAGAAATAAAACCCAAACAAGAACCATGACAGAAAAGAAAAGAAAAAAAAAAAAAAGAGGAAATAAACCTCAAAAAAACCACCCAGAAAAAAGCAATAGCGACGTAACCCCTCAGAATCTGTTTCAAATGTAGTGATTTAACAATCCATCAATTATATAATACATCTCACTTCCTATGTGGAAAATAATTCAGATGTGTGTTCTGAGAGAGGGGTGTGTGCAAGCCTAAATGTTTACTGGGAGTACACAAATCCTCCATCTCATTTTTGAATTTAGGACATTATATATGTCATAAGTAGTTACTGCAGTGTGACAACTATTTTATGTTATATTTCTGAGAATTTAAAATTGAAAAAAATGCTAATATGCATCTAAAAGCTTGTCATTTGAAGAATTGTTCAAGGATTTTTGAAGAGGTTATGGTGACAGCAAAATGAATGCAATTATATCTCTATTTTCTGATCAGAGTCTACACTATATGAAAATTGAGCATTACTGTTTCTTTTTGGTATAAAATATGGCTATTGTCTAAAATATTTTAAGTTTAAAAGTTTAACTTTGTAGAAAACTGTAAAATCCTTAGAACTTGTACTATTTTTGTAAGCTCCCTGCAGAAATATTCCATGCTGAATAGCATTGTGTCAGGTTATTAGAGCAATACTTAGGGGCTGGGAATTATAAAAAACATATTGTTTTACTTAAAGGGTAGCCTCAACTGGTTTTGGGCAGGCAACAGGGAACCTGCTAGATGTTTTGAAAGAATAAGAAAAAAAATAATCTGGGTTAATTCTGCAATGAATTTTTACAATTTATATCAGGATTGTTCACAGAGATATTTTTTTTCCCTGTAAAGTGTAAGAATAAAGGAAATGCTAATATAACTTGAATGTCAGTTTAAAATACTCTACGAAATATCAAGTTAAAAGGAACAATAGGAAAGTGGAGAAAAATAATTGTCCCAAACAGAGAACTAAATCCCAGACTGTTTCAAATTTTGCTGTCCATGCAGGGAATATTTCCAGGAAACACTACACAGTACTGGGCCATTCTCTCACACTGCAGATGTTTTCCTCTTGTGCATCATTTCATGTACATGGATCTTACCCTGCCCCATCATATCAGGACACAAACCAAAGAAGTTGAAAGGTCACATCACCAGTAGCATAGAACTGATTGGATATCTTTGGAACGTGGCCTGCTGGGTAAGGTCACAATTCCTGCAGTATGCAATTAAGAATAAAATAAACACATTGAAGGGATTCATAACATGCTCTGAATGACATTGATTGCAGTAATCTAGCAAATGACCTCAGGATTGTATTCTGCAATAAACTGACGAGTGGTTTATAGTGCAGATGGCAGAGACAATTGAGTGATGTATTTTATTTTGCAGCACCAATGATTCTCACCTTTTGACTTGATTAAGTGTGTGTGTGAATATGATGAACTAGTGATTTAACACCATTCAGAGTTGCTGAGAGTTGTTATAATAAAGGTGTACCTGGTCGGGAGAAAAAAACCAAACACACAATATACTGTGGAACAAATAAAAGAGTATAAAATGTTCTAATATTTGTTTTCTGCTACAAGGAGCTTATTGAACTCAGAGAAATGCATCTGTTTTTATATTGACAGGAAGTAATACTTAAGAGGGCTGCTGATTTAGTAGAAGCACTCTATGGTATGCCACATAATAACCAGGTAAATGCATTCTGCTTCAGCAATTCTAAAACATGGCTATTTCTTAGATGTATAGATACATCAGGGGCTAAAGGTATATGATACTACAATGTGAGACAAGAATAAATACAGAGGGCAACATTATATTTGGAGTGGGCTTCAGTTTGCTTGTTTTCATTTTTATAGGATGTGAATTTAGTGCTTGTATAAAGCAACGTGTTATTAACCCTGGAGGCATTTGCCCACTTTCACCAGATACTATATAATATGGGCAATAATAAGCATTATGCCTTGCCACCAGTGATTTTTCAATCTCACTCTAAAGGTAGCTTTAATGTGGAGTGAGTCTGGGCTCCAGCCCCATTCTGTCAGTTGGTTTTGTTCTATAGCAGCGTGGCTGCTGGGACTGAAACTTCCAACTCTCCTACCACAGCTGTCAGGATTTATCACAAATGCAGCAGATCTTGTAAGCATTAGCTAGCAGTGAGCCAGCTGGTTTAGAAAGAAAAGTATCTAGGTTTTTTTTTGCCTTTGGACAGGGAAATGTTTCCATTTAGAGTGTAAGAAAAGGTTTGTCAGAGTCACATTGGTAACGTTTCTTTTTTACTTTCTTATCCTCCAGGAAATAATCCTGAAAAGAGCAGCAGACATCGCCGAAGCGCTTTACAGTGTCCCCCGCAACCACAACCAGCTCCCCGCCCTTGCTAACACATCAGTTCATGCAGGAATGATGGGAGTGAATTCCTTTAGTGGTCAACTAGCAGTCAATGTTTCCGAAGCCTCACAAGCCACCAATCAGGGTCAGAAGACTCATCTTCCTCTCTCTATGAACCTTTTCTGATACAAGTGCAGAGCAGTGAAAGGAGTTCACTGGTTCAGGTTCAAACCCGCAGGCTCGGGGCGTGGCTGGACAGACACCATCCCACAGACCTACAGAACCTTTGAATGGCACAATCCTGTAATGAGATGGGCCTTTCTTTAGTGACTTTCCCCCCACCCCGTTTCGGATAAAGCACTTGAGTGTGTATCTGAATAGCTTTTCCTTCTGCTCAGAACAGCACTTGTGTTTAAATCCCACTAATTTTGAAAGGATTTCTATTGACTTGAGTATGTACTTAATGTTAAGTACATGCTCATGTATTTTCCTGAGCATGGATGATCTCTCAGTCCAGGCCCTCTGTAGCAATCATAATAGCACAAAAGCATCCCTTCAATACTTGTCTGTTTGCTTTGGTTTTACAAGAGATGTGATATTGGCACTGATTTATTTTTTTTCAGAGCTTGAGAACTTTCTAAATTTTGAAACTAGCAAAAAATATTTACCAAGACATTTTCAGAGCTCCACTGTTTTTTAAAATAAAGTGGTTTTTACCTTGTGTAAAATCAGAACTGTTTTAATTCCTATGGATAAAAATAACAAAAAAAATTAAGAACATTTTTGTGAAAAACCTTTGCATTTTCCCCTCTGCTTTGTGTAGATCTATTTACTACTTAAACTCCACATTACTGAGAAAGTATTAGAATGGGGCATTTTTCTAGAAGGGCATTAACAAAATTTTATTACACTAAAAATTTAAATATAATTTTTACATTTTAACATTTTATGGCTGAATTTTGTGGTAAGAAGAAAAGTTGGTATTTTTATCTTCCAGCAGTGAAGATGCATTCTGTTTATCTCTGCATCTAGAAACAAATCTTTTCTGGGTAATTGGTTATGAGTTCTCCCAAATGGGCTTTTCAGAATTAGGTAGAGATTCAAATTTTGACTTGGTGCCAAATTTGATAGTAATTTTCTACCAATATAATGATCAGACCTGGGCAAAAAGATTGAGGCTATCCCACCGTGAGAAATACACCCTACATTTTCTAAAGTGTGCAGTGAACATCTAATTTGAGATGCATAAATGAGAGAGACATTGGTAGAGAGTTAATGAAAATCAGATGCTTTTTACATACCTTAAGTCACTATGTACTCCTGGCTTTGAAAATATAGGTCATGTTTACTGTAGTGCCTACAAACAGCTCTTTTAGAGTGAGTGTTCCTCTAACACCCAATGGTGATCTTTGCTTGAGGGCATATGTTGCCTGAGGAGATGTGAAGGCTCTTCCTGCTTTGTGCTTCATCAGGAACATCCCAGGCAGTGAGGGTTCCCAATTTGGGTTGGCTGGTGGGACTGGTGCTTAGTCTTGGCTCTCCCTGTGCACACCCTGGCTGGACTAGGCTCCTGGCTTGGTAGCCTGGAGTTACTCGCTTGTAGCTGTTTGTGTAAGAAACTGTTCTTGGGCTAATACCAATTTCTAAATGTATTCCCTCCCCACAAAAGGTTTTACTCGCAACTCAAGCAGCGTGTCACCTCATGGCTATGTGCCAAGCACCACCCCTCAGCAGACAAACTATAACTCTGTCACAACAAGCATGAATGGCTATGGGAATGCTGGAATGTCAAATTTAGGTGGTTCTCCAACCTTCCTGAATGGATCTGCTGCCAATTCTCCCTATGCCAGTAAGTATTATATGGAGCTTCTGTATTTTTGCACATTTTCATTAGAAGGAGATGGTGACTTTTCTTGAAACAGAGCTCGGTGCTTTCTCTGTCTTTGAAGACATTAGTGCTGCCAGCAGTGTTATCAGTTGGTGTTGATTGCTGGTGTTGTTCTTGGTTTAGGTGGTATTATTATTATTAGGGACTCTCCTAAGAGCTTAACAAGAATAGTGTCTCTCCTGAGTTAGGCTGATAGCTTCATAACTTACCTTTGTAAGCAAGAAATGCTGTCCTCAACATTGCTGGAAAGCAGGGTTGGCATAAGTGACTTCATTTCTGCTGGAGTGGATCAAAAGTCAGTTATAAGTGCAGAACTTTGGGTTGCAGTGGGTATGAAAGGAGGGTAAGGATACTTGCTGCAGGAAAAATAGTTTTTTCCTACTATAAAGTACAAAGAGCAGAGAAGTTTACAGTCTCATTGGCAGAGGATGACATTTCCATAAGTTGCATGATGAGGTTTTCGAGATCTCTGAGCAAATAATGTGTTCACAACCTCTATAGAAATCATGTATTACTATTGGGCTTAATCTTGATTGCTTATACTCCATTTGCTTTGTAAGCAGCTATTATCTAGACTTCACTTACTATTAGTTAGTAAAATGTGGCAGTGGCTCTTGGAGTTTGTGTTTTAGTGTCTGTACAGCAAATGCCTCAAAGATGTAAGACACACAAATCATATATTCCACGGTGGAAAGAGCTTATGGTCTACAGGCCCAGTCATGGAAATATTTATGTGTAGGACTAACTTTCTGCATTTTGATATTAAAGGTTTAGTAACCTGCTTAAATATAAATAAATTTCTATTGGTAAAGGCCTATGAACCTCTTCTGCAGCCACTCACACTGCTCAGTAGTCTCTGTTTACATGAGAAAATTAAATGAATAGGACCTGTCCAATTCCTCTGACATTACTCATGTGGCATAAAAGATTCTACTGATATCTGTAGGAAGCTGCAGAAGGTCTTGTCATATAAATAGGTTTATAGGCTGAGACCCTTGCATGGACAGGACAGAGTGCTGAACATACCAAAGTTTACACTGCAAATCATAAGCTTAGTGGATTAATAGCAGTAATTAATTATTTTGAATTGCATTGCTATTCTTATGAATTATAAAGGGGATAGTAACTGATTTAAAAAATTACCACCAAGACATCTTATCTGCTGCAAATTCAGAAGAAAATATTTACCCACATAACTAGTACTTATAACCTGGGACTTGCTAACCAGTTATTATTTTTGTACACTAATAATAATGTAGCAGGTAATGTTAGAAAGTACCTTACTTATTAAGTCGAATTTACTGTCACAGAATCTGTGCACTCTGAATTCATAATAGAACATGATTGATGAGACATCTCCTTTTGGAAGCAGATGCCAGTATTGCATTTAAAATACTCTAGCAGTGTATTATTTCATATTTATGAACGGAGTCCTCTTTAGAATAACACTTCACTTCCCAGCCCTTCTTTTCTATCCTAGTTATATTTTGGGAGGTTTCTTGGTAGATCTGTCATTCTGCTAATGCCTAATCCATTGAATCAGAAAATGCTTCAATCATGACCTGAAAATTAAAAGGTGGCATTCTTAATTAAATCAATAAACTAATTGCTGTATAGTAGCAATTCAATTTAGGTGCTTTGATTGCTCTCCCTTAGCAAGTACTTCCAGACACAGAGTGACTTCAGACTAAGATTGTATCTGTCAGGCTGTGAAACTTTGAACATTTAATTTCCATTAATTGATTTCCTCAGTGTTAACAAATATGATACCAGATTCTCAAATAAGAACTTAAATAGGGTGATTTCTATCTACATAAATGCAAATAAAGTATTATTTCAAAGCCCAGACGATAGGAATTTTACTCTATAATATGTAATTATTCATAGTCCCCTCATGTATCCTAAACAGCATAGAGTATGAAAGTATGGGATCTTACCATTGGTCTCTACCTGTTTTGGGGTGGTTTTTTTGGTGAAAGAAGGGAAGCTGCAATGCTGTCTGCAGCTGACTTTATTTTAAAGAAAACAAATTCACTTAAAACCTCAATAAATACATGGACCAAAGGTATTTATCCCACTACACAGTCAAAAAGAGTTTTAAGGATATATATATCTTAAAAATGAACCTCCCTAACAGCCTTATGTCTACAGTTATTTAGAAAAACTGAAGACTCTCATTTTATTCTGTTGTGTAGTTTAAACCAGATATTCATTTTATGTAAACCAGAATGGCTTCATTGCTTAGCTATTCCAGCTGAGATTCCAGTCGATGGCTCAGAATGACAATGCTGTATTGACTGTAGTCAGCCAGTGGCCATAGATCCTCTGGGAGAATTATTTGTCTTTGAACAGCCTCTCATTTTCAAAATTCTCGGGTGAGATATGAAATGCCAACTCCATTCCTGTGCATAAATAAAAAGATCATGTGAGAAATATAACTGGTTTTCATGTCACTGAGAATTCCTGGGAAGTCCCCACAACAGAAACTTTCCTCAAGCTGAGGGATACAGGGAAGATGGAGACTGACTTGGTGCTAGTACTTATGACACAGAAAGCATCTGTGGCCATTGTGAGAAAGGTTTAGTAGTTTCTGCCATTGGTAGATAAAGAAAAGCATGATCTCTCTCAGTCATCCAGGTTTTTTTTTTGTGCAACAGCCACTGAAAACACTAGGGCCAGGACACCAAGGGAGTAATATACTGTCATAGTGGCCATCGCACTTGTTGCTCTATGCTGGACAGCCTCCATGTACAGGAACAGCCTCCAAGTGTGTGCGTGCACAGACACGCACACATACATTTTTTCACAGGTTTCTGAATAGCTCCTATTAAAACCTTGTTCTTGCAAGGTTTGAGAGAGAAAAGAAACACAACTATTTTTGCTGACTTTTGACAAGCTAAAACCTCTTTACCTTCTGGAACTTTGCTTGAAACCCTGCAGGTCTTTCTGGAGCCATCTTGCTACGTGGAAATTATGGCTTAAAATGATGGTTTTGGAGGCCAGTTAAAAATTTAGACCTTTCCATATTCAAAATTTCTGATGGAGATTTGTACTTTAACTACCCTTCTTGCCCACCAGTTTTGAGTTACCTGCACAATCTGGATTCCCTCTTATCCATCTACACAAAAACATTACAAGGTCAGAACAGAGCAGTGGCTAATGCCAATCAGTAGAAAAATTTGAAATGGGATGGTGGCACAGCATGCTTGTAAGAATAAAGAGTTACAATGAATTTTGAAGAAATCAGGGAGTTTTTGAGACTCATAGAATTACTGCTCCTGAACACCTGCAAAACAAAACAAAAATAAATAGGTGGGTTTCTGGTAGTGATTGATTACACTTAATGAAAACCAGAAACATCACTGCAGTAGAGGCTTTGGCCATCGGAAGTTAGACCTAGTGCCTCCAATAACCAGAATTCTCTTCTCTCTGCAGCCTGCTGGTTATCTAATACTAAGTGATGCCTTTTTGGGGGGTCTTTTTTCTTCCTCTAGTCGTGCCATCCAGTCCGACAATGGCCTCCTCCACTAGCCTCCCCTCAAACTGTAGCAGTTCCTCTGGGATTTTCTCCTTCTCACCAGCCAACATGGTCTCAGCAGTGAAACAGAAGAGTGCTTTTGCGCCTGTCGTGAGACCGCAAACTTCTCCTCCTCCAACCTGCACCAGCACCAATGGCAATAGCCTGCAAGGTAGGTGAAACCATGTCTGAAGCAGAGAAGGCTGCTCTCAAAACTGAGTTCCCGGTGCCTTGCAAGGCTCTAAGCAACACTGAGTTGTCAAAGGGGATAGAAGGCAGTGGGGGATCCCTGGTGGTCTCTGTCCTAAAGTTTCATCCTGTAAAGTCTAACTGGACTCCACCACCAGCACACCTATTACCATGCAGGTGTTTGGCAACCACCTTATCTCTAACTTGACTAATACTGCTGAATTGAGAGGCTGTGTCTTTTAAAGCACAGGCTACTGTTATGGTAAAAATGAGTAATATTTCAGCTTACTAATACCATCCTTTTTCTTTCTTTCCTCTCTTATTCCCTGTTGTCGTCCTTTATCAGACCAGTCTTTTGTGGACTCTAGCAAGTACTCCACTGCAGGGTCTCTCCAGGGGCTGGCCTTCTCCTGAAGTACGTCACTCAATCTTCCCTTCCTTTTTTTCTCCTTTGTCATAGTACACTTGTGCAGAAATCCTACTGAGAGCAAATAGACCCTTACAGAGCTTGGCACAAACCTCTGCCTTTCATAAATAGAAGACACATTACAAACTAACAGCAGCATTTTCCAGTTTAACTCATACCAGGGCAAACATTCATTTGCACCAATTAATCTACTTCTGTGCCAATTAATTCCAGAAATGGCACAGGGCCTTTCTGAAAGCCTCTTCAGCTGTTGATATTAAGAGGCTGCTGCTTTTCTGCATCCCTTCCCTTCTCATTACAACATATTCCAGCATTAGCACCTAAACCCATTTTGAAGCTTTGATGCCAGTGAAGGGAGTGACAGACAAAAGCTTCTCAAACTGAGGATGCTGCAAAGAGCAGCACTGCCCATTTTATTGTTTGGTTCAGCCTGTTTTACAACACTGTGCCTAAACCTTCCTGTGTAATTACCTCATGACACATTAGTGTGCTGAGAGAGACATTTTCATGCTTGCTTAGACCCAGGAGTTTCCACAAGCAGATGCAGCCAGCTGCCTCCAGCTGTGCCAGAGGTGGGGGAGATTTTGCCGTATGCGTTGTGCTTCCCCCAGACCTGAGGTCTGTTTTCCTTTCCACGTGCCTGTACAAATTATCCCAAGACCATCGACCAGGGAATAAAATCCTTCAGTTTTAAAGCCACGTTCAGATGGAGCTGTGCAGAGAAGGGGGAGGATGGTTCCATAGACTCCACATGTCACTCTACGGCCCCTGGAAAGAGAAGCTCCGGGCTTGTGGGCATAATGCTGATAGCAGCAATGACAGCCAAAAAAAATCCATATGTAGGCTGAGCGGAAGGAATTAATTCATAAAAGCTGAGATTTGTAGTGACCGAGGGAAAGCTTTGTCCTCAATGCATTCCAAACAGGTGAACTGGGAGGAGGAATCCTTGCAGATGCACACACAGAAATTGTGAAAAAAACTAGGAATGTATAAGAAGAACTTAGGTAGCTTTGGTTGGGACTTTGTTATGAGTACAGACTGCAGCACATCAGGAATGAACCACCACATTTTCAGATGAGCTGTGGTGTTTTTGAGATTTATTTTTGTGCATTTTTAAACATTTGGCACTGCTGACATGCTACAGGCTAACATGGCAACAGCTAAGAATGTTTCACCTATGTATTACAAAAATAAAAAGGGAGCTAAGAATGGACTGCTAGAAGACTTTGAACATGTTCGTGCTTTTTCTCTTCTCTTCACCTTGTCCCAACCTGATTTTGTGGGTGGAGAGAAAAAGAGAGTAACAGGAGAAAGATTTTTCAGGAACTTTTTATTGGCTTACAAGACATGGAATTCCCATATTCCACATGTTCAGTTATGAAAAGCAGTCATGGAATGAGCTGAGAGCACTGGACACAACTGGGGCTTGCTGATTGCCTCCTCATTGTGTCACATCCAGATCTGTTATGCCCAGAAACCACACAGATCTGAGCATTTTCCCTAATTTTTATTTAGCTATTCCAGTTTCATAATAGGAACGAGACACCAAGGGATGGTTCATTTCTAGGTCATCTCTGAACTTGTTGGTGAGTTACAGACACACAGCCTGTAGTCCCATGCCTTCTGACACCACCTGAGGCTTGTAATAATCACTCAGAAATGCACTGCCTGTTGTGCCTTATTGCTTAAATAAACAACCATGTATAAGGAGGCTGTCTTATCTCTCTTGGGCTTCTGGATACATCAGAAAGCAATCAAGCTTTCCTTATGTAGCTTAGATATCAGCAGAACTCACTGAAACAACAGGTAGGCTTATCTGTTGTTCTCTTTGCCATGCAATTTTGTGAAACTCAAAATACATTATTTCTGTAATTTGCTAGCAGCAAATACAAATTAGTATATGATAGAAGAAATAATGCCCATTGGTGGGAGTTTTTCTACTCTCTGCCCTCCCTTTTTGGAGCTGGTGTGATCTCATCCCTACACAGTTTCCCACTGATATCTCTGTTTTCAGGATCAATAACATGCTACAGCTGAGAGAATTTGAATGACTAGATGTAGCACTTATGGAATAAAAGTGGAGTGATATAAATGAAGACTTGCAAAGAATGGAAATATCAAAGCTTTTAAGCAGAAGAGATATCATTTTGCCATTTGCCTTGTAATTTAATTCAGAGTTTCAGAGCTCTTCAAAAACAATAATGCTTTGAAAATATGAACAATGATCTGCATCTTTACCATGTTTCCAATTGCAAAAGGTTCACGGATGATACGTAACCACAGGGAAGTATCTAAGCCATGAAGGGAGGAGTTGCAATTATGTGACCTTTGTTTGGGCTCTTATCCAAGTTAGACAGCAGTGCTGTCCCAAGAAGGGGACAATTCTTGGCCCTTTTTTGGTTTAAATCAATTTGAGTTTGATGAATCTTTTCAGCTTGAGAATGTTTTGTTGGAATAATATTTTGACAGTGCAGGGGTTTTTTTTCTAAAGCAAAGCAGCATCTTGTTTTAAAATTTCAGTAAATTTAGAATTTAGAAAGGGCTGGAAAGGACTAAAAAGGTAAAAGCAGAATGCACAGAGGATTAATTATCTGGCTGACTCTGCTCAGTTGCACTCATCACATATAGGAAGACTCTACCCACTTCCATCTGCTCAGCTCCTTGCTTATCTGAGCAGTAAAAGAGGGAGCATTGTTGTCAGGGATGCTTTTCCCTGCACTGTAACATACGCTGCTGATGTCCAAGCACTTCAGTCCCACCCAGTATTCTGCTAAACAGCTGACATCCAGAAATCTCCAATCTCTAACAGGGATAAAATTTATCCTCAGGTAAAAAACAGAAACAAATCATATGACTTGATGAAATACAATGGGCTAGATGCAGAACTGGGATAAAACCTGTGTCTCAAGTCTGTGCCCTCATGAGTCTTTCATATATTCTGATGGGGAAATTTGCACTCTCACCTTCAGCTGTAGGTGGCCACAGCAGCACAACAGTCTGTTTGTGTCCATCACTGTCAATACTGTTAGTGTTGCCACAGAAGTCCATAGTTCAGGGTCCACACCCTGGCCCACACTCTGAGGATCCCAAGAGCAGAGTAGGGAGCAAACTGCAACAGTGAGAGGATCACTTGGCTTTCCTTCATTTTTAGTCACATGAACCAAAGGGACAGGACAGTTGTGAGGATTCAGAACTTGTTATTTGAGACGCTGTTGAAATAAAACCCTTTCAGATATTTTTTATCTTTTTTTTTAAAAAAAAAATAAATAAAATGCTGTTGTTTCACCCAGTGTTGATTAAACCAACAAGTATTCTGAAAGAAAAAAAGGCAATATTGAATTCATCCTATGATTTGAGATGAAGAAGACAGCACAGCTATGGAGATAACATGAAAATGCATCCTCAGGTTATCCCTGTGACAGTCAAAAAGGCCTATGACAGAAAATACCTCAGCAAGAAATGTCTAAGACATGGTGGTGTCCTCTAGTTTACTCACTTGAGTGTCTTCCTGTAGGGCTTAAAGCAACTCAAGTCACCTCTCTATAGCTTTTATCCTCATTCTCAGCTCCTTGAAGAGCCCTTATGTGGAGCAGAAACCATCAGTACAGTGATTCACATTAAAACATTACTGAGTGACAAATTCTAAGACTCGAAATGCTGCTGTATAGTTGCAACATGTCACCTCTGAGGATGGCCTGCTGCAAACATGTGGATGTGTTTTGCATTCTTGCCTTCTCTCATTTTATTTCATTTAATCAGTGCAGTTTACTCGAGCTGTTCTCCTCTTGCTGATTAGACTTGTAATTCTTGCACATATGGTGGTGTTTGTGGAGAAAACATTTCCCTCCTCTCCCCCTCCAACCCCAAATCTGTGAGTCTTTTACTTTGGCTCTGTTCTTATCAAATAATTGCAGCTGTAATTAAAGCACAATGAATCAGCAGCAGTCACAGGGTTGAGTTCTTCCTTAAGAAATTACATGTCCAGATGTCTGAGATGGCAGGCAGTTCTAGCATTTAAATAATGTCCCCATGAAGTGCTGCCAACCTGAAGGCAAATCTGATTTCTACCTTTTGGTAGATTACCCTACAACTAGTATTTTAAAGACGTGTTGTTGTTACAGTTGTCATCATAAGCTTGCATGGCTACCCTGTAGTGATGTGCTTGCTCATGGTGTATCCCATTGACACTTGGTGTGTCTGATCTGCATGGAGTCTCTGGTAGATAGGAGACCAAGCTGGAGGTCAAGCTAGGTGCAGGACTGTACCTGTTGACTTCTAATGAATGTCTCATCATTAACAGAGTTAGTGGTTTCATATATGATGGTTTTAGGAAGCATGATAATGAAATACTGATGATTCAGCTCAGCCAACTAAAGAGAAGACATTCTAAATGAGATACGACTCCCTCAGTGTAGCTGGTGGTGTCTGCTACAAGGATAATAAAACCATGAGACTCTGGGCTGCTGAACTACCACATGTTGCAGTTTGAAAATTCAAATTGAAAGTTAAAGTCTTTACCTGAGCACCTGGGAATGTTCCCAGGGCTGAAGACAGAACTTGTAGGAGTATGAGCCATGGTTAGTGGGCCTAATGCAACCAACAGCCAACTGGGTCTGCACCTCTGGCCTGTGGGACTCCAGCCAGTTTTCATGAGAGGAACAAGTATCTGCTTTATTTTTTGAAGTCTAATAGACTATGTGGCAATGGCTGGGTCAGGTTTAAGCCTCTTGGGCTTACGGAGAGTTTGAAACTCATATCAGAACATGAAGTTGAGGCCTGATTCTGGTATCAGGGGAAGTGCACTTATTTTGCAAGAAAATAACTAATTTAATCAGAGTCATTTGCAATTTAAAACAATTTCTGAACAGAATGAGGCTTCCCATGATAACTGTTCACATAGTTGTCTCTACTGGATGACGCTTATGTATAATTTTAATACTCACTATGGCTGACTATGATGCTAGTAACTGTTTCAAAGCTGTGAGGATTTTTAAAGTTGCTTTATAATGCACAAAAGTAACTTTTCCCCCCACTTTTCTCTCTCTCTCTCCCTCCCCTTTCCCTCTCACAGCTATATCTGGCATGATTGTTCCCCCCATGTGAAAGAATTGCCTTGAAGAATTTTATTAATGAAGAGGTTGAATTCTGCTTCAGAGAGAATCTGATACAAGTCCCAGAGTGGAACTTTTTACTCAGGCCTTTTTAAAAATAATTAAAAAAAAAAAAGACATAAAGAAGAATCTTACAATAACTGCGGATTTTTAAACAAAAAAAAAAAAAAATCACCATCCTTGCAAATACTGAAATTAACAGTCTACAATTGCAAGGTGTTGATTCAAGCTGTCCATCCCAAATACCTGGGAGATATATTTATTGTATGTTGGTAAAAAAAAAAAATCCACTCTACTTTTTTTTTTGTTTGTTTGTTTCTTTTTGTGGGGTTGGGGGGGAGTTTGTTTTTTTTTCCCCTTCTGGTTGTTTTTTTTTTGTTGTTGTTTTGGTTTTGGTTTTTTTTTGTGTTTGCTTTTTAAGGCTTGATATAATGCAACACCATTTGTCTTTTATAAATCATACAATTACATAAGGGACACTAGAGATGGAACTCCACATTTTTAATTTATGATTTTTTTTTTAAAGCTCTGTAAAGAAAAAATGAAGTGGTGTCATTCACATACAGGTCTGTGTGGGACAGAATAGAAGTGCCAGTTAGTTTTTCGTAGAAGAATAATGGCCATTTAATGAAGGGTCGGCTCATACAGGTTGCTTATCCAGTGGTGACTAATATGATGCATTTTTAATGTTCTAATTAAATAGATATCACTCCCTAGCAAGCTGGTATTTTTGGATGGCAAGGGTGGGATTAGTACCCTCTGTCTTTAATATCAGGCTAAATAATAGTGTAAATAATACGAGGAAAGTAGATGAAAGTAAAGGTAAGGATGCATATAACACATTTCCTCTTGAACACCCAGTGCCTCTAGATATGATAAAACAGCAGAATTCCATTAGCATGGCTCTCTCCTTAGCTTGGATAGCAAACTCTTTCCAAATGAGTGGCCTTCTTGAAGTTTAGTGTCACCTGAGCTGTGCATGAAGCACCATTTGGGTTCTGCACAGCCCTCCAGTGGCACAGGCTGTGGCCACCAGGCTGGGGGTGTTTCCCACATAGCCCCCCTCACCCCTCATGTAGTGTTTTTTATGGGGCAGAATGAGAACAGACCCCTCTGCAGTTCTGCATCCTCACAGTCTGCAAGCACATGCTGGCCCCAGCCTCCCACTAGGATTGCTCCTGGATCAGCCGACCCTCCCAGTTTGTATCATATGAAGCACCAGGTAACTGCTTTTGAATAGTACATGGAAACAGGAGGTGGGGGTGGGGGGTGGGGGGGCTGTTAGGAAGGTTTCAAATCAAAACCATAGCTTCTGTTTTACAAACATTTTGCTATCATTATCTGGGAAGTGTTCTTAAAAACTATTAGTCAAAAGAGGCAGCAAAGCTCTGAAGATGCATTACCTGATATTTTTTCTTTGCTGTTGTGTTTTGTATGTAGTTATAAATACTGTAGATTTTTTGTGATTTTTTGCCAAAGTTGTTGTTCTATTTATACATTTTAATGTCTTAAGACGGTTTTTCAATATCACAAAAAGAAAAAAAAGAATTTTACTGCATATTTTGCAAAAAGAGCTCACTACCTTTAGCTTGCACATACTTGCAAAATTAATTAAAGAAAAAAAAAGCTTTTTGTTTCTGTTTTTTGTTTGCTTGGTTTAAGGGGGATTTTGTAAAATATCCATATAAATAATGTATTTATCTTTGGAATTTGTACATTGCTTTTTTTCCCCTACCAAGTTTATTTTATTGTGTATGTTTGCTATGTGAAAAGTGCTGATTTGTTTGGTCATTCACCGTTGTATTAGCTGTTTAAATGTGATTTAAAAACATTTCATTTATAGGATTTTTTTTAGTATTGTTTGAAACCATGCTTCCATTTTTTTTTAATTTCCACCCAAAAGCCATTGTCTATTTTTGTATTATTTGTAAGTTAAGAAGTTTTTTCCAATATATGGCAAAAAGTAGCATATTATTCTTGTAGCATTTAGTTATGTAGATTTAAAAAAAAATAAAATGTATCCTTTGCTTTTGAGGCTTAACAAAAACTAATGCTGTTTTACTCTATTAATATGCATGGGATTTCTCCTCTTTGGAGTGACGCATTTTTGTGCATTAAATATGGGGAGAAACTTCATAGAACGCAATGAAAATACTTTCTTTCTTAAGTCTGCTTGTATATTTCTCTGTCTTTCACATAAATATAAACCAGCAGATTGGATGCCTTAACAATGCAAATCATATTCATTTCACTTGTACATTGTACTGTGCACCAGAACTGTCAATCATCACTAACATTCTAAGAAAAGAAAAAAAAAAGAAAAAAAAAGGAATTGAAAAGCACAAAAGAACTGTTTTGTTACCTTAAAACAATATAACTTTTTTCTAGTCAAGCAAGAAATCATTTACAACGATGCTGCAACTGTGCATGCTTCCTGTATGAATTTTGCAATGGTTTTCACTAGAATGTCACAGTGTGATCTTTGGGGGGGGGGAGGGGGACTG
>NW_009953964.1:7584498-7598304 GCF_000747805.2 Chaetura pelagica
TTTTTTTGTGTTTGCTTTTTAAGGCTTGATTTAATGCAACACCATTTGTCTTTTATAAATCATACAATTACATAAGGGACACTAGAGATGGAACTCCACATTTTTAATTTATGATTTTTTTTTTAAAGCTCTGTAAAGAAAAAATGAAGTGGTGTCATTCACATACAGGTCTGTGTGGGACAGAATAGAAGTGCCAGTTAGTTTTTCGTAGAAGAATAATGGCCATTTAATGAAGGGTCGGCTCATACAGGTTGCTTATCCAGTGGTGACTAATATGATGCATTTTTAATGTTCTAATTAAATAGATATCACTCCCTAGCAAGCTGGTATTTTTGGATGGCAAGGGTGGGATTAGTACCCTCTGTCTTTAATATCAGGCTAAATAATAGTGTAAATAATACGAGGAAAGTAGATGAAAGTAAAGGTAAGGATGCATATAACACATTTCCTCTTGAACACCCAGTGCCTCTAGATATGATAAAACAGCAGAATTCCATTAGCATGGCTCTCTCCTTAGCTTGGATAGCAAACTCTTTCCAAATGAGTGGCCTTCTTGAAGTTTAGTGTCACCTGAGCTGTGCATGAAGCACCATTTGGGTTCTGCACAGCCCTCCAGTGGCACAGGCTGTGGCCACCAGGCTGGGGGTGTTTCCCACATAGCCCCCCTCACCCCTCATGTAGTGTTTTTTATGGGGCAGAATGAGAACAGACCCCTCTGCAGTTCTGCATCCTCACAGTCTGCAAGCACATGCTGGCCCCAGCCTCCCACTAGGATTGCTCCTGGATCAGCCGACCCTCCCAGTTTGTATCATATGAAGCACCAGGTAACTGCTTTTGAATAGTACATGGAAACAGGAGGTGGGGGTGGGGGGTGGGGGGGCTGTTAGGAAGGTTTCAAATCAAAACCATAGCTTCTGTTTTACAAACATTTTGCTATCATTATCTGGGAAGTGTTCTTAAAAACTATTAGTCAAAAGAGGCAGCAAAGCTCTGAAGATGCATTACCTGATATTTTTTCTTTGCTGTTGTGTTTTGTATGTAGTTATAAATACTGTAGATTTTTTGTGATTTTTTGCCAAAGTTGTTGTTCTATTTATACATTTTAATGTCTTAAGACGGTTTTTCAATATCACAAAAAGAAAAAAAAGAATTTTACTGCATATTTTGCAAAAAGAGCTCACTACCTTTAGCTTGCACATACTTGCAAAATTAATTAAAGAAAAAAAAAGCTTTTTGTTTCTGTTTTTTGTTTGCTTGGTTTAAGGGGGATTTTGTAAAATATCCATATAAATAATGTATTTATCTTTGGAATTTGTACATTGCTTTTTTTCCCCTACCAAGTTTATTTTATTGTGTATGTTTGCTATGTGAAAAGTGCTGATTTGTTTGGTCATTCACCGTTGTATTAGCTGTTTAAATGTGATTTAAAAACATTTCATTTATAGGATTTTTTTTAGTATTGTTTGAAACCATGCTTCCATTTTTTTTTAATTTCCACCCAAAAGCCATTGTCTATTTTTGTATTATTTGTAAGTTAAGAAGTTTTTTCCAATATATGGCAAAAAGTAGCATATTATTCTTGTAGCATTTAGTTATGTAGATTTAAAAAAAAAATAAAATGTATCCTTTGCTTTTGAGGCTTAACAAAAACTAATGCTGTTTTACTCTATTAATATGCATGGGATTTCTCCTCTTTGGAGTGACGCATTTTTGTGCATTAAATATGGGGAGAAACTTCATAGAACGCAATGAAAATACTTTCTTTCTTAAGTCTGCTTGTATATTTCTCTGTCTTTCACATAAATATAAACCAGCAGATTGGATGCCTTAACAATGCAAATCATATTCATTTCACTTGTACATTGTACTGTGCACCAGAACTGTCAATCATCACTAACATTCTAAGAAAAGAAAAAAAAAAGAAAAAAAAAGGAATTGAAAAGCACAAAAGAACTGTTTTGTTACCTTAAAACAATATAACTTTTTTCTAGTCAAGCAAGAAATCATTTACAACGATGCTGCAACTGTGCATGCTTCCTGTATGAATTTTGCAATGGTTTTCACTAGAATGTCACAGTGTGATCTTTGGGGGGGGGGAGGGGGAAGGGAAGAAAACAGGATTTTTTTTTTTTTTTCCCCATGGTGAGAAAATAAAAGAGGAGAAAACTGGAAAATGTGAGAGACATCAGTTTATTGCTTCTCTGTATTCCAAGCAATTATTCTAATTCACATAGTAAACAACAGCATGACAATGTAATCAAATTTAAAGCCATATTTTGTCCAGTGACACCATCAATTACTCTCGTAGAGCTCCACTCTAAGTCCTAGTGATTCTGACACCAGTGTTACCCAGCAATGTTTGTAGTCTCTTCTGCCAGTGTCCAAAGATCCTTTGACAATGTGCATCGTTTTGTTTTGTTGCAGCTATTTATCGTGATCTGATCGATGGGAATTTATAAAAAAATAATCTCCCCTGCACCACCCTGATCTTTTACAAAGTAAAAGATGCAGCTGTTTACAGAATATGGCTTTAAGTGGAAACATTCAGATTTCAGTTTTGACACGGTGAAGCTTCACAATGACTGGATTGCATAAAGTATGCCTATTTCCTCACAGTTGTACTAGGATGCAGCTAAAATGAAGTCATCTCTGAAACTACTAACCTTTCACCTTCTTATCTAAATCTTTTTGAATAGACACACACACACTGTACAGTTCTATTGTTAGAGAAACTAACTACTGTAGAGATTGTTATAATTTTTTTGCAAAAATTCAAGCTGTAAAAACTTTTCAACTTTCACAATATTTAATTAAAGTTACTTCCTGTCTGTGAATACAGCTCCTAGTTGTGTGTTTATTTTTCTGCTTCTGCTGACTAGGAGATGAGAAAAAATAAAATACAGAAGCCAGAGGCTACTAAATTGTCTTTCTGAAATTAAGGAGAAGCAGAAATTCATGGAATTACACAGTGAAATGTGGTGAATGCTGGTGCACTGAAACTCTTCCTCTGTCACTAATGATTTCAAAGGATCCTCTAATAATGTGGAATGTTCATTCCATTATTGTTATTATTTCCATTGGTTTAGTCTACTGGTTACCTGAAGGGCCAATGTATTTTTCTAGAGGATTTCAGAAGCACGTCTAGCTTTAGCTACTCAGTTGTGAAGAGGTGTCTCTAAGCGCAGTAATCATGAAGAATGAGACTAAGGCACAGGAGATCCAGTGCCAGAGACCCAGGGGGGTCTGAGTTTTCATCTTGGTAATATTTAAATCAATGGCAACACCTCCAGCACCAGGTCTGAAATTACCTGCTCAAGGCCAGCTTCAAGAACTGCATCAAAGTAGGTTGAGCTGTAAGTGGCTCCTTGACTTTACCCTGCAGGAGGCTCCTATGAAGTGTTTCCATTTTGCTACTCTTCCTGAGTGGTAAATCCATCACCTGCTAAACTGGTTCTGGGCATTTCATATCATTCTCTACTCTGCTGGCAGGAGAGAACCATGAGGAGCTTTACCTCTGCCATGTAGGAGGTGGACAGAATGGCACTTAAATGGACCTGAAGAGAGGCTGTCATACACAAGACCTGTAAAGGGAAAAACCAAAACCCTTTAAACACCACACCCCTAATACAAGACTCCAAGCATTTCCAAGGTAGGAACAGGGATGTTGAGGTTACAGTTTAAATTAAATTAAAATTTACTTGAAAAAAATCAAATTTGCTAGAAACATAAGCACCCAGAAACGGCTGCTTGCAATGTAAAGTGTTGGGTATCTCTTAAATGTTAGCAGAGCCACTCCAGTAGTTGTTAGAGGAAAGAGAGCTGTTGGCAAAGTCAAACCCCAAATGTGTTTACTCTGTCAGCACAAGAGATCTGTTTCTTCTGTCTGAGGTAATTCTCCTGGTTCTCTTTCAAATGGTGCGAATATTGGCAGCTCTCACTGCAGCTGAGGGCTCTATCAGTGCTCAGCTCTCTACAAAGATGTTGGGGCACACATAGCTGAAAAATAGCCTTAAAGATTAAATTCAGGATGTAATATTAGGCAACCTGTTCTAGGTGCAACAGAACCAGGTCTGAGGAGAATGCTTTTGCCTGAAATTTAATTTCAGCCCTATTAAAAAAAAAAAAAAGTGGAGGGGATAGGGCGGGGTAGAGGAGGCAAGATAGCATTTACCATCAGGCTTCTAGTTCAGATGGATGCTGAAGAAGTCTGCTAGTCAGCTCCAGCAATTTCATCTGACAGTCCAAACTGACAACCCCAGGTGACAGAACTGTAATAGGTGACAAATGGCTTTTTTTTTTTTTTTTTTTTTTTTTAATGCCAGAAATAAACCCTGTGAAGCCCAAAGCACGTGAGGACCAGTTGCAGGGTGCACATGCAGGGAGAGCAGTGGCTTCTGTCATGGCACAGAGAACATGTAGGCATGGGGATGGAAGGGTAATGTCATGACTTATTGCTGCCCTCTGCACTGGTAGCTGCTTTAATTTTTCAGCAACTGCAGCATTTTGCCTGAATAATTTGCACCTGGCAGTGAGACTGGATGTATTTTTGTACAGGCATACCTCTAACTTATATTTGGTTTCAGTTTAAAGAAACCTCAGCAAATTGAGCTACCATCACTGAGTTCCCTGGCCTTGCCCATGTGTCTGCTATTACCTTTAGAGTCTGTCTCTACAGGGTCTTGCCACAGCTGCTTCATGTAATCATTTACATAACTCTGCTTAGCATCACAGCCCGTGGAGCTTCTGCTGTTTCATGCATTAGCTGAAGACACATTTCATGTTATATGCCTGATTTCCTCAGCTCCTTCCTGTTTGCTGCTGCTTTTTCTCCAGCCCTCCTGTAAATAATCACATTGCCCAAGATTTTTAAAAAATGCATCCACTGCATTTTATTTTATTTGCCCTCATTACCCATTTAGGGAGGCTACCACTGAAGGCCATTCCTCTGATGCATAGAAAACTACACAGTTTTGTCCTGCAGCAGAACTGGGCTTTTGAATAACATCTCACCTGTGTTAGCTCTCCTGTTAATATATATTACAAAGTCTGCTGCAACAGTCTTTGCTTCACTGTGCTAAGGCAGCCAATCTCTTCTAGTGTCATCTCGGAGTTGGCCTCCTTTTCATGGAGAATCCAAGTGGCTTTTTTTCCCCAATTCCATCTCACTCTGTACTTTTCTTACTTGGGTCTGGGTGCATATTGCAGACAAGGAGATGGGGAGGTCAGGATGAATACTTTAGATAAGTAATAGGTCCACCCCTACAACGCTGTTCCCTCTTCCTTTCTTTGGTGCCCATGACGATGCAAGTGGGCCAGAGCTTAGGGCCCTGCTCATGATTGGCAGGTCATGTGAAAGAGCACAGCCTAGGAAACCTTCATGTAGTCATTCCAGGACATGAATGCTGATAACTACCCAGTCACAGCCTAGCAGCAGGGACTGCAATTCTAGCTGGTTTGTTTGGGGAAGTCTGCTACCAGAGCAGCCAATACCATATGCTAACACACATTTTTCTCCTCATTTTCAATTTATGTCCCACTCTTCATCATTACAGTGGATGCACATTCAAAGATCACCATCAAAAAATTTACTTGGATAAAGTATATAAATTACATAAAGCTTCCCTGAAACATACAGAAAATTCTCTCCTATATGGCCCAGCCATCCTATTTTTTCACATTCCTATAAAGGAAGTGAATTTGTTCACTTCAGGGTTTTTTGTGGCAGTATAGCTAACTTTATATTTAAAAATATAAAGACCCAATTTACCCACCTTTATTCGTGTCAAATGTGGTGTTTACTGTAAGCACTCACAAGGGCCTCAGTGGGTTTGCAGCTGGTACAGGAGAGAGTCTCCCCACGGTGGTGATTCACTGCAGTCTGGCAGCTGTTGATCAAGCAGATGAGAGGCAAGGACTGATTATAACTAGGTACAGGTGTGCTTGAAGGAGCACAAGTGCTCTGGTTGAGAATAATCTCAGGATAAATGTGCCTCTGCTCCCTCGCAGACCCGCATCATACCCCTCAGCTTTGCTGGGGTCCTGTCCATGACAGCATTGCCTCCCTGCCCACTGCCCTGCCCCACTGGGCTCTGCCTCCAGCTGCCTCCCCAGTGAGCAGAGCACTGCTCCCATGACTCCCAAGCAGCCCACCCCAGGCACTTTCTTGCTCCCTCACCTCACCACCAATAACTTTGCCTTCAACCTGTGCTGCATCATTGCCTTCTCCTGAGGGTTCCCTATTTATATAGAGGTGAAAATGCAGTTGCTGGGACTGGAAATATTTTGTTACCTTTTCCTACTTAAGTGTGAGGCATTTTTATCTGTGCTCTCTGGAGACTTATGCTACAGTGGGACTGATTTTATCCACTTACTCAATGCACTTTAGTTCAATAATGATTACAGAACTTCTACATAATATATTATGCATAGCTGATTTCCCAGAGTTTGTAGCCCTCTATCTCCCTAAGCATTTAAAAAAGAATCTCTTTGTGATAGGTATGTTATGAATGATACACTCCTCAATAGTCATGATATAAAAATAATAGCAGCAGTGGGCTTGGAAGGAAGAAGAGGCAAGCATTCAGATGGAAAATGCCAAAACCTGTGGATAATATCACACAGCAGCAGTGACCTGCTTTGTTCATTTTATCACTGCTCCTTAGCCCAAGAGTGGCACTTGCAATCTGGTAAACCTTCCTCCACCTCCTTAACCAAACCAAGGGGTTTGTCAGTTTGCTGGCTCCACTGCCAGGCTGGGCTGACCTGGTACCTCTTTCTCTCTCTCTCTCTCTCTCTTTTTTTTTTTTTTTTGCTTTTTTGTAGCTGAACTCTTTATCTTGCTCAACTGTGGATTTTGCAGCTGTGAGCAGGCTTGTCACAGCCAGCATGCCCAGCCCTTAGGTGTGTGTGACTGCAGAAGCCTGCACAAGGTTTGTTTTTTTCAACAGCAACAAGAGTCTCAAAGTTTGTGGTCATGGTCTCCTTCACACCTGAGGTTAGACACAAAAAACTTGCTCCTGAGCTTTCCTCAGCCTGAGAGGCTTTCTATGCACATCCCCAACAACAGAGACTGCAAGACTTCTCCATCCTCTGCTATCCTAGATACTAGTGACCCTCTGCCCATGTTGTTCTCCACCTGCCCTCTCTGGCCCATCTGCTCAGCACCTTGGTGGCAGCAGGCACCCAGCTCCTCTCCATAAAGCCCAAAATAGAAGCTGATCTCTTTATCTTGCTCAACTGTGGATTTTGCAGCTGTGAGCAGGCTTGTCACAGCCAGCATGCCCAGCCCTTAGGTGTGTGTGACTGCAGAAGCCTGCACAAGGTTTGTTTTTTTCAACAGCAACAAGAGTCTCAAAGTTTGTGGTCATGGTCTCCTTCACACCTGAGGTTAGACACAAAAAACTTGCTCCTGAGCTTTCCTCAGCCTGAGAGGCTTTCTATGCACATCCCCAACAACAGAGACTGCAAGACTTCTCCATCCTCTGCTATCCTAGATACTAGTGACCCTCTGCCCATGTTGTTCTCCACCTGCCCTCTCTGGCCCATCTGCTCAGCACCTTGGTGGCAGCAGGCACCCAGCTCCTCTCCATAAAGCCCAAGACTGGCTCACTCCAAGCCCATTCAGTTCAGGGTTTTCCATGTCAGACCAACGACTATGAACCAAGTGCTTTGCTCATCTTACTATCATCAGCCTACCCAGGTTTTCTCTTTTTTTAAACATAAAAGCCCCATTTTCCTCAATTTCCCTATAATCTCCTAATTTCAGTAGTGACTTTTGGCAATGAAATTCACTGCTGCTATCCCCTTATTTTTTCCTCCTGCAAAGAGGCTTGTGGCAGCTGGAACTGTCCCTGCCCAATGTGGGCAGCCCCAGTGGGCCACAGAGGCCTTGGGAACATCTGGGGACACATCTCCCCTTGCCCAGCCCCAGTAGAGGGGTGTGGGGCAGCTCCAGGGCCACAGCCCCCGGCAGGATCAGTCCCCATGTCCTGACTAGCAGTCAGGAAACGTCTCAGTGACAGTTGCTACCAGCTATTTCAACAGTTTCAATCACAAGAAGAGCTGTAAGATAAATAAATAAATAAAGGCTGTAAAGTGACAAAACAAATGGCCTGGCAGCGGCGACAGATTTGAAGCTCCTGGCTGCCTTTGTGGGAGAGCAACCCCTGAGCTCTCACCCTCCCTCCCCTAAATAATTAATTTATCACGTAGCAGAGCTGTGGCTCCATGGAAAGTGCCTGGAGATGGTGTTTGAAGGGGAACTCCAGCCCCCCAGAGGGGCCCATGGGGCTGGGATTGGGGCCATCGAGAGCTGGAGCCCACAGCTGAACCAGCTGGATCACAGGGGGATTGACATTAGCCTGCTCAAGCTACCACGAGCCAGCACACACTATTCCTTCCTACCCTCACAAATCACTGTTATGCCCTTTCAGCTTTAAACACTTTGGATCAGCTATAACAACACTTGATATTTATTTTATTTCAACTATCACTCTGATTTGTCAGGTGTATTTTTTATGCACAGCAGGTGTACCCTAATGGGGTTAGGGAATAAACAGAGAATTGATGGGCTTACACACCCATTAGCTAATGGGTTACTAAGCAAAAGGGACTCTGTTTAACCCCACTGCACTTAGCCCTCTGTTAGGAGGAATGTTAAAGACTATAAGCTAACACTCAAATGTCTCCTTGTGGACCCAGGGGAAGAGAGCTCAAACTTTAATGCAGGGCTTGTGATAGGCAGGTGAATGAATGTGGTTATCATTATGCAATCACGCCTCTCTGGAACTATTTATCAGCTGCACAGTGTGCCCCATGAACCCCGCCTGGAGAGAAAGGGTTAAGCAGAATGAAATCCCCCCACACAGAGGTGCTTCCCACATCCCACTGGCACTGAGCTCACAGCAAACTCAGAGCAGCCACTTCATGTTCCCCTTCCCCAGAGCTACACACCTTGATCGTTAGCAACACACTTTCCAGCACATGGGCCTTGTGTCGACACCAGCTTTAATCAGTTATTTCAAGATAGATGTGCCTCGTTAGCATCAGAACAATGCAATTACTTCCCCTTCTCCCCTTTCTCCAAATCCTGGGGTTTTATTGGCCTATTAATGGCTTGATTTGTTGTTGGTAGAAACAAGAAGGATTCCAACTCATTGATCATACTATTCTACAGATATCCAGCAGAATAAATATATGGGATAATAAAACCCAAACCATCCACACAAAGGTTACATTTTCTAAATCCTTTAGTGTTCTGCATCATAGTTATGTTCCCTTTCAACCACAAATACACAGTTGAGTGGAGCACCTGACAGTTAAAAAAGATCTGTAGTGTTAAAGGTTATACTTGCAATCTTTTGCCATCTTTCTCACATGGAAACAAGTCACACTGATCCTCACAGTCCACGGATGCAATAAGGAACAGCCCTCTGACATAGGTGTATAATCAAAAGCCAATTCAAAAGGAGCCTTCTGTAAATATCAACTGGATCCAGGCATATGCATGCATGGCTTGGAGCACTGGAAGTGTCCTGCTGACTTCAGTGGGGTGGCTCCTGCGTTTGAAGAGAAATAGGTGTGTGTGCAGGAGAGGTGGAGGTTGAAGAATAGAAAAACCAAGAGAGAATATAATTTTGTGTTGCTTTTCTTTAAACAGTGACACAAAACGTCACAGATGGGGGAAGTGAAAGGTCCATTTAGTTTCCTTTGTGCCTGCCTATTCCTGGGGTGCTCTCAGGTGCCCCTCATGAGCTTTGGAGGCTAACCTGGGTTGCAGGGCTGCTGAGGCAGTGCTCTGAGGGATGGGGGATGCCTGTGACAGAGAGAGGGGATGTGGCACTGAGCCTGGGCACTCTGGGCTTTGCCTTACTTCTGGTCTCTTCCTGATGGGGAAAAGGAAAGTGCTTCAGGCACTTAAACTGACAGCTGAGCTCTTCTTTCAGCTGAAGAGAGATGCCATAGAAAATGCCACAGATACATTGGCAAAGACAGAAGACACTGAGACTTCAGTAGGCTCAAAACAGCAGCCCAGGTCCCTTCTCTTATTCTAGAGAGCAGTGGTCAAGGAGAAATCTACTGATGCCCACTGGTGAAGTGCTTTGTTAGCAACTCAAAAGGAAGCTCCAAAAGTGTGGTGTGGTTCAAGTGATGCATGGATACAACTTCAGTTCTAGGTTGTAGAGCCTCTGTTTGAGATGATTTAATTTATGCTGGAATTCAGCAGCATCAGCCTACAAGGCTGGAACAGCATAGCAACAAGCTTGTTAATTACTAAGCAATTATTTTACTCAACTTTTAGACCTAGGGGATACCCAAAATATCCGCATCTGTTTCATTTTGATTTCTTATTGTTCCTTCCATGCTGTAGCTGAGGTTATTTTACAGCACCGTCAGTCACAGCAGTAACGACTTCCACAGCAGCAGCTTCCATTTGGCAAGCTATACAGAAAGTGCTGTGATGGAGTAGAAAGGGGTTTTTTTCTCTTTCTTAATATCATCTTCCCCTAGGATAGACTACCTTGCCCTCTGCAGCAGAACACGCTTGGATCACACTGCAGAGTTTCTGACTGCTGCTTTTAAAAAGGTATATCTGCTCGTTTCTATCAACCCATTTCAGCTCCTCTGGCCTGGTGTCTTTGCAGCTCTAATAGAGACACTTCACATGTAATAGGGTCACACAGTGATCCTCACGTTCGATTCCCTTCCTATCACTATGTTAAATTGAAACAATGTGTGTGTATCAGATTTCTGCAGTGCAGGAGAGACTGTAGCACCTACAAGTTTAGTGATGCAATGAAACTAATGAGTTGGATTTTACTTTTCTTGGTGCCACATTCCACTGGTGAACTCTTGAAAAAACACCTTACCTCATTTTCTCTCTGTCTCTTTACCTCTCAAGAGCTTTCACCAACAGATCTGCTTTCATGCTGGGAAAGAAAAAAAAAAAAAAAAAAAAAGAAGTAATTCTGCCAGTAATTTATGGAAATGAGAAAACTGATTAGCATAAAGCTTCTACTTGTGATAGTGGGGTTACAAAAGTGGGTTGATAGGTAAAAATGATCTCCTTAGTGATAATTAACTTTGATCTCTTAAATAACTGTTAACTTTCATAAAGAAGGAGAGTACAAATGACATTTGCATCATGGCAACTGTAAAAAGGCAGAACATAACTTTCATTGGAGATTACACGATAAGCTCTGTTCTCAAAGAAAATATACTCATTTCAAAGCAAAATGACATGAATTGTCAAGGACTGTTGGGTTTGTTCTTGTATCTTATGCTAACCTGAGTGCACTGAGATGAGACACTGCATATTCCTGTGTGAACAGCTCTGTACACCCATGTAAATGATATGTATTTATTTACAGGGAAATGACAATGTGTGCTCTGCTTAACACTTCTGTGAGACCATTCATCCAAGGACTTCCAAGTACTTACAAACATTAATTCATTCTGACTATGTGACTGTGAGGTAAGTAAATATTAGTCTTATTGCAATATTATTGGGAAATGGAGAGACACAGCAGGTAAGAGACTTACTCAAAGTCAGTAGATTGTAGCTCAAATGCCCAGCTTCTAGTTCTGAGTGCAGGCCTAGCCTCCTGGGCAAGCACGTGCCTTCGGACACTGGAGGTTTACTCTGCACTTCTCAAACTTTGCTTTGAGTACTGTTTTACAGCTTTCTCCATCAATATTTCCTTCTGAACAATTCCACAGTGCCTGTTTGGGGTCAGGTAGTCCTACCACCTCAGTTTTGTAAATGAGAAACCAAGGCAAAGAGGAAAAAAATCCAAAGTACTCACTAGATGTGAACAGTTAGAGAAATCAAGGTCATAGCACTTTTAACCACAAGATTCCCTCAAGATGCAGTTCTTAGTTTAAGCCAGAAGATAAGCAGTTATGTCTTGAGCTCTATAGACTCATTAGAAACCAGGTCTTCAAGTAAAACTGAAGCTGCAAAATCCCACTTGAATTTAACATGCAAGCAAAAGAGATTTTTTGAAGTGCAGCATAACAGACATTAGTTGTGAGTCCTCTCTGAATGGACCTCAGAAAGACTTACAGAGTTTGCTGGGGCTGAGACAAAGTAAACCAGAAGTTACCTATGAAGTGAAGTGCATATCAAGAAATGAACACACGCTCACACCCAAGGAGGCTAGAAAATTTTAAGTAGCAAATTTAAAAGAATGTCTTAATCAATAAATCCTTAAAGCTGCACAGGCTTCAGATTTTTCGATTAATGGAAATAATCTCAGAACCTTTCTTGCACATTTAAAGCTCCTGGCACACTGAGCTGCTGCAAAGAAGCCACTGCAACATCTCAATATCTTTCTTCACTAGCTCTTTCAGATACAGTGTATGCTGGCCACTGTCTGAATCATTTTAGCCTGTCATCTCTCTTCCTTTGATATGTATGAAGTCAAAGGGAAATGGCAGTCTCCTAATTTCTATTTCCACCCAATGTCATGGGAGAGAGAAGGAAAAAATGCCCACTTTTTTAATGCAGCTTTTAAAATAGAAAGCAAAAAAAAAATTTTTTTTACAGCACTTAATAGGCCTCCCTTGCAATTTAAAAACTGATTTTCAGGAGCTCATATATTCAAATCTCCAAAGTCTATTTGAAGGCACATCTGAAGGTGCACCCTGCAACCTGTGTGTAGCAAACTCTTTTGAATCTTGTCCTTGAAACAAAAATTAGTGCCCCATGGGAGCTCAGCAGTGTAGACAACCACTAACTGCAGAATGACTGAAAGCAGAGCTGAGAGTCCTTGCAGCTGGGAGGGAGAAGGGGATGAGAGAGCGAGGGAAGATGAGAAAAGCCTTCAGGAGCCATTTGGGAGACAGTCACTGGGAAGAAGAAAGAAAGACATGCACTAAAAACAACAGAAACACAGGTGGAAATGGCCTACTGGGAAATCAGGCTGTCAACAAACAAAAGCCGAAGGCCAGAAAGCAGTTTCAGTAGCAGCCCCTGCTAACAGGGCTTCAGTGTTCAGTAAATAAATTAGCAGCAGCTTTGACTGTTTGGAAATTAGTAGTGACATGATGAAAGAAGCAAATGACTTGCTTTTATCTGGAGTGGAAATACTAAACTTCCAAAGAAAACCTTGCCTCTATTAGGAGAAGCAGAGATGCTTATATCAGCTTAGACTTGAACAACAGCAATATCAGAAAAGTTTCATTTCATTTACCAGAGGCTCAGAACTTCATTTGTAACTAATGAGACCTGTGTCCCTCTGGACTGCTTCTGACAGCATCTTTCCTTTGAGTAGTTTATCATGTAGGAGGTAAAAATAACACAGGATAGGTAGAGCAATAGACAGACAGACAGAGGCCTAGATGTTTGGAAAAAGAAGTAAAGTTGGGACATTAGAACAACTCTTCAATTATTGCAAACTGGGAAAACTCCTTTGGGAGAAACTGCAGTGATTTACTTCTGTTGAGAATCTGATCCTGTTTAATTAAATGGGAACTAAATGAGGGGCTGAATAGTAAACACTTCAGCACGTGCTTAAACATTCAGCATGTGCCAAAGGCCTATTGATACCATTGAGACAGAACATGCTCAAGCACTCCTCCCCAGTAAGGGTTCCCAAATCAGGGCCTCAGTTACTAGAGCTGAATGTTTATTGCATCAGAGGTATTGAGAAGGGGCTGGTTTCCCACACCCTCTTTGCTTAGAAAGACAGTTGGACAAGAACTCCACAGCAGCCTCCAAAGGGAGCAAATATTTACACAAGCTGTGTTGTGTGCTTGACAGGCAACAGGTTCAGAAGGCCAGCTGGCACTCAGTGGAAAGCAGGA
>NW_009953964.1:7598330-7645877 GCF_000747805.2 Chaetura pelagica
TCAGGTGAAAGCAGTAATGGTTTGGGCAGTCCTTGGATCTGGTGGGTCCATTCCACCCATTCCATGTCCCAAGGTGCTTGGGGCGACATAAAACTTGGAATATGAACTTTGTCTCTAGCATACACAGCTCTAGGCTGTGTCCACACATCGGACAAACAGCAACAGCCTCTGCTGTATCTGTTGCCCATTGGTCTGGGAGGTGGAACTGGGGTGTGATTAAGCCATGAAAAGCCAAGTCTAAAGAACCACAGATCTGCTAAATTGTTTGGGTATTGAATCTGCCTTTCAAGGCAGCATTGCCTTTGTCTCCTCAAAATGCCTGGCTGTCCTGAGGTTCAGCTGTCAGCCAGCAGTCTCATCCCAGCTCTCCAAGCAGGCCCTATGTGCTTTCAGCACTTTCTCACATGGCAGTGCCAGAGAGGCAGGATCTCCTTCCACTGAGCCTGGGTCATACCATTAGTTCTTCCAACCAAGAAGAATGCTGGTAAATTAGCCAGCATGCTTCCAGACAACATGGCCAGTAAGTACTGACATCCCTCAGGGATGGGTACTGGGACCAGTACTGCTTATTTACTTCATTAACTACCTGATGATGGGGTGGAGTGCACTTTTAGCAAGTCTGTAGATGACACTGAGTAGAGGGGGAGTGGTCGGTGTGCCAGCTGGCAGGGCTGCTCTTTAGAGGGGCCTGGACAGGATGCAGAAATTGGGAGGCAGAAACCTCATGAAGTTTAGCAAAATCAAACGCAAAGTCTTGATATCTGGGATGAAGTAGCCTCAGGCAACAACATAGATTGCAGGTTGACTCCCCAGGCAGCAACCAAGAAAGACAAGTACGTCCTGGGCAGTCTCAGTTTAGGGATGTGCTCCCCTCTGTTTGACACTTGTCAGACCACATCTGCAGCTCTGTGCCCAGTTTGAGATTCCCAGTTAAAACAGAGCCATGGACATACTGGAGAAAATCCCAGAGGCCACAAGTTGGGTTGAGTGCTAGAGCTCAGGATCTGAGGGAGTTGGACTTGCTCAGCCTGGAGAAGATGTAGGGAAGACTGTATTGCTGACTGCAACTGTCTGATCCAGAGAAGATGCTTCTCAGACGTGCACAGCAATGAGACAGGAGGCAATGGACATAAGCTGGAACAACAGAAGGAACACCAAATACAAAGGAAGGGTGTTTTTTTAACCATGAAAGTGATAAAATAAAACAACAGGTTGACCAGAGAGCTTGTGTAATTCCTGCCAGTGGAAGTGCTCAAGACTTGACTGAACACAGCCCTGAGCAACCTGATCTCATAGAACCTGCTTTGAGCAGGAGCTTGGACCAGATGACCTCTATGTTCTCTTCCAACCTAAATTATCCCATGATTCTATGGGAATGGATCCTGACAGAAGTGGTGAAGATGATGTGGAACCCTGCTATAGCTGGTACAGGTCTGTGGAAGGAAGCTCAGGCTCAATTATACTGAGAATGTAATTAATTAAGGCAGACATAACATAGTTGGATTTTTATTAAATTGTTAGTTTAGTGCTACAGATGAACTCAATAGGAAAGCTGGAGTTGCATAGCCTGCATAATAATACAATAAGGTAGACAAAAATCTATCCAACAGCTAGGATGCAAGGAATTATCATCAATGGTTTTATGTCAAAAGAGAGAGGAGTATCAATTGGTCTCCCACAGGAATTGATACCAGAGCCAGTAGATAATCAATATACTCATTAACAGCCCAGAGAAGAATGCAAATTCAACAACCAATGGATCTGGAGAATATTGAAAGGAACAGTGAGGATGTGGCAAACGAGGTAGGTGGCAAATAAGAAACAGAATTGTAGTCAAATGATGTGTAGATTTCATCAGATGAATGACCAACATTTAATACTTTATGGATTCAGAGAAGAATTGTACAGAAGATAAATATAAAATATGGTGAATACAGTGCCTAAACACAGTCCCTTTAAAAAGCCCAAGTTGAGCCAGCTGCTAATTTCTTGCACCACTGCAAAAAGGTGAGGCAGTGCATGAGGGTTGATCCCTCAAATGTCCTTCAGGACAATCTGTTAAATTGTTACTTACCAACCTGCTTAGTGTCAGGTGTGAAATACCTTGTGAAATGTCACAAGATATTTTGATTAAGAGAGAAGATTAGGAGACAAACACTAAAATTCTGCAAAAACTGGATTCAAACCTAGCCTATGTTCTTCACACTGACTTTGATTTAAAAGCTTAAAATATTTAATCATACAACAGATGAAAACTGCACTAACGATGATAATGGCACAAGATTTGATTTCTTACTGTTTGGTATGGAAGGTGACACATGTAATGCTTTTTCTCCCCTATGTTTTCCTACATCTTCTTCAATCTTAGTCCTGGGATTCTGATGAGTGCATATCTATACACACATATATACACATTTGCTCAAAGATCATGTACCTACTTGTAGGGGTGAGTGAGCTGACCCATAGACATTATGCCCAAGCAAATCACTGTATTCATCTAAAATGTCTTCTGTATCAGACAGGTCAGAGCATTTCCCTGCATGGGTATTTCATTTTTTGGGTTTTGGAGAATATAATAAAAATTAATTCTGGATTTCAAGCCCCCATCTGTTGGAGAATGCCTGACAACCCTGCCCAAAAGTTGATAGTAGATTTATTTATTCTCAACCTGAATTGGCTGTTGTAGCCTGCTTGCATCAAAATATTTTTCCTCACATAGCTACCCAGTGGTGCCTTTCAACTCCACAAAGCATTAGAACCACCATTTTTATAAAATATGCTTATAAACCAGGAACTTCTATTACTCCCATTTAAACCCACAAAACCTCCCGTGGACATTAACACAAGCAAGACTTGATATTTATTCATCGAAAGCTAGAACCGTGTGATGGAAAATAAGAAATCTTTTAAGCCACAGCTCTTAGGGAGGTGCTGTGTGGTGTTTGCTGTTCAACACATCAGAGCCTCATAGCCATATTAGTTGTATGAATGGGATAAGATTACTTGGGCAATTTTCCTCTACATTAGAAACAAATCACAGCTAAACCTCTGCTGGCTCCATACATTTTAAATTCACATTTTCTCTCACTAGAACAGAAAAATAAATACATAGATAGCTGGCCAAACTTAGAAAGTGTTCAAAGCAATCAAGTGCAAATTCCCTCTTGTTACAACGTGAACGAACCAAAAAACCTTTGACTGAGAGGTGACTTCAGAGATAAGTAGTTAGATAGATGCTATAGACAAAAAGACACAAACAAATTAAATCTATTCCACTGAAACAGTGATATAATTTCCCTCCAGAGACTAAGACTGACAAAATAAACAAAGAAATAACATGTTTCTTAACTTGTGAAATGTGACAGTCAATGGCAGACAGCAAAACAGAACAGATCAGTGCTGGAAGTTCTTAGCACAAACATGCTCTTCAGACAGGATGCAGCTCTATTTTTCTTTGGTTTCAACCTCCTAATAACTGTACTTTTTCACACCTCCCTCCTCTGAGCTTTTTCATCCTCTTTCCTGCATGGTTCCCCTTTTTAAGAAATGTGCTACATGTTTATTTTGAGGGACAGACCAATGGTGGAAATTAGCACAGAGAGCTGTTAGTCTGGGACTGTAATGACACATCTGAAGGCTCTTTGCCCAACAAAGCATGCAAGAACACCTTTCACTTTGGCTTTGATGGTAGATAAGACCTTGCTAAGTGTCAAGCACATAACACAGAGCTTTGAAGGTACAGGGTTGGATATCTATGTGTATTTTAAAATGTTACAGATCTGGGGCCAAAGAAGAGAGCCTTGGTGCACGACCTGCTTGGTCATAGAGAAATTCTGCCTACTGAATTTTTAGGCTTTTCCCAAGGACAGAAAACTTTTAAGGTATAAGGTCAGTTCTAAGCCTTCAGTATCAGGAATGGTGCCTGACTTAATAGCTCCACAAAAGAAATGTCCTCAAAAACAGCTTAAGAGAAACTCCAGGCACTACTGAGTTGGCCATACAAGAAAAGCAAGCTCCAGAGACAGAAGCAAAAGCATGAGCGTGTCCAAGTGCAGCGCGGAGCTCATTTTCACGTTACTCAGAGCAATCATCTTTCCGTGAACAGTCTGTATATGTCACTTACAAATATCCCATTTATTCCTCATCCTTCATATGCACATAATAATCCTTTCACTTTATATTAGTTGATAGTTTGCCTTTAAAATGTCAGGTCTTTTTCCCTCTAAGTTGCAAATTGTTTTTGTACCTAAAAGTTTATAACCAAAAATATCTCAGCTCAGGGGTTGATGATGGAAAATTGATCCTTTCACCCCAGAAGATGGTCAGAAACCACTCCAAGTCTCCTGCTGCCATCTCCTATCTACTGAAGATGGGGTTCATCTCCAGAAGTCTAATTTTAAACATGATTTAAGCAGCTTCCTTGCTAGTTGCTTTGCAAGCAGCATCTCCAAAAAGGAGCTAACCTGCCTCACAGTTCCCAGTACCTTTATTTAGCCTGAACAACTTGTCAAAGTCCCACAGGAGGCTCTTGTCAAGCAAGACCATCCCCTGACTCATAGCACTGGACCATCTCTCCTCTCACTACTGCTTTAGAAATCTAGCAGGGAACCTTATCCCTGAATGACCAAAACCAAGAAGTCACCTGCTACTTTTTGGAAGGTATTTTGGACATAAAAACCCCCACAGAATATGACATATGAAGGAATGCAGAAACCACAATGTTGGTGGAAGGAAGGTGGGAGTGAAGCCAGCAGTTTCACTGCCTGTTTCTGAACAGTATTTTGTGGGTGAGTGATGGTCCAAGCTATGTTTCAAGAGCCAAGGATGGGCTGTGGAGCAGTGTGAAAGATGCTGCATGTTTTCAATCAAAAATGTTATGAGAAAGCTGCATGGTGGACTCTAGGAAATCATAATATTTGAAGGTGGTGCAGCTCTCTTGAAGTTCTGGGGTCATGGCAGCACAGGCCAGCTTTGCTGTCGAAGAACACACTCTTCATGGATCTCAAGAGAGTGATTCCTATCATCCTGCCTTCGTTTGCAAAACCAGTAATGGAAAACACAATGTGAAACCAAACAGCCACTCAGGAAATCATGTTTTGGACTGATTTTTCAAGGCTGCTCAATCCCAGCAACTTCCACAGACTTTAGTGGAGTAATCTGAGTTTGCAGCATCCTGGGAGCCCCCAGCATACAGAGCTGTTTCTTCTGCCACTAAAGAGCATCCAGTGCACATTTCAACTAGATTTTCTGAGTGCATTCTGCAGTCTGTCTATTTCCATGTTAAATAATAATTCTGAATTACATAACTCCACATTCCTTTCCACCCCTCATCTGATAACAGTAACAAGCTCTGTATCTTAGAGACTTGCACATTTATGTTGGCACTTCTGGAAACACTAACGAGAACTGAATCTCTTCTGTGTTCTCAAAGACTAACAAACACCATTCATTTCCTACAGATTAGTTTCAATCTAACAAGCATTTTGTTGAGCCCCAAAGAATATTTCATTTATTTAGATAATGCTTATGGCTCACTTATGAGCAGCAACTCATTCAGTAAGAAACAGACTGTTATAGCTCAGTATTTTTTAAAAGAGGGAGAAAAAAACTCAAACAGCAACATGGAGATGGTATTTAATACTCAAAAGACAGTGCATCATAGTGATGAGTGGATCTATTGCTGTGAATAATGGAGAAGGTTTAATCACACAATGGAACAGATACACTTAGAATAAATATTTAACGGCATGTTTTGCAAAGCTGAAGCATCTTCTACCCCCCACCCAAGGGCTGGTGCTCAGTGCACTGCATCAGTGTGCCAGGAGTGACCATGTGTAAGGGTTACTGCAGAATATGTGAGATCTGTGCATTAAGGTGGGCAGAGCTATTCCCTGATGGAAGCAGACATTAGGCTCATTGTCTGCATGGCTACGATCCCACCACATCATGAAAGAGCCTGTCCACCCCTCTCCACCTGCCCACATTCCCACCTTTTTGGGTCAGGTATGCAAAGCTCATGCCAAAAGGATGGCATGAAGCCAGCCTATGATGTGCCAGGGGCAGGCATGTATCCCTGCTGGGAGAAATACTCAGCCAAGTTGGATGGGAGGGTCCAGGGAGAGGAGAAAAAGAGGCATTAGCTGCACTTTCTCTGCTCCAGTAACTGCTGTGCCAGATGTATTGGTCACGGACCAGTCAGCTGCATTTAGCTGATGGGACTGAGCAGCCAGAGGGAAGCTGCTGGGAGTATAGGGCTGCCAGCACTGCAAAGATGAGGAGTGTTATGGGCTCCAAAGGCCTGTTAGCCCCCCAGTAAATCTGTCTGGTCTTTACCCCTTCCCTCTCCTGCATCTTGAATTTCCTCTTACTGGAGGCTTGGGCACTCAGCTATAATAACAGTGTGATGGGCTTCTAGAAAATATGTACATTATCCACGGAGGTCTTATTACAATGGCACTTAACGACCCATAAGATTTAGTAAACACACAAACTCATTTTGTATGAAAAAATGGATCTGGAAATTGGACTCAAATGGAAACCTCAACTTGAAATTTATTTCTGAGTGAGGAAAGCATGAGTGCAGAGGAGAGGAGCTGGGCTAGCATACAATTGGGAACAGAAAGTGATCACAAAGGAAAAGAAAGAGAAAATTAAGAACATAATTGAGAAAAAGAGAAGTAAAAAAAAAAAAAAAAGAAAAAGAAAGAAAGAGCCTATCCTATTTTCTGCCAGGTCTATGTTTTTAAAGAGTTGGCGTTACTGCTCCTAAACACAAGGAATAGGTTTCCCCTCAGCTAGAAAAACGTTTGGATTTTTTGTTTGTTTGTTTCCTTTTTATTAATCATCGGTGGTGTTGGGAGGGGGAAACCCCCTGAGGATTTAATGACAGGGAAAAAAAAATGGTTTGTGAAGTCAGACTCAGTTTGTGTACCTAAAAAGCAATATGATTGATTTGCAAAAGCCTCCAGCTTCACAAAGTTCTTCCATCTCTAATGAGAAATAACAACATTTTTGTCCAGCTTCCCTGCAAAATATTGTTCTAGTGCTGAATCCATCAACAAAAATGGCTCAGCATTAGCTTTCTTAATGGCCTCTGGTTTTGCTTGCCAGCAACTGCAGATGCAATGGGCTAAGCAGGGCTGGGGCTGAAACGAACTGGTCTGTTGTGGATCTCAGCTGCATTTTGCCCTATTAGGTGTAGGATTACAGAGTGGCTTTTTAGTATATTCTGAACAAAACTCGTGTTAAAATCACCAGGTGTTTCCAGCTCTGATCAGGCACAAGTGACTAATCTTTGCACAATTTAATTAATGTAAATTGTTACACAAGTGAATTCTGTGATGAAGTACAATAAACAACAGAAGGAAAAAGTAAAGGAGGAGGCTATGGCAAGAGGCTCTGACAGCAGAAGCTGGTGGGTTGTTTTTTTTAAGTCTTTTTATCTATCTCTGTCCTTTGAGTGTGTGATTACAAAATACCCTCACCTGGATCTGCCTGCAAGAAAACAGAACTTCCTCCCTCCCTCTCCCTACTGCTAGTGTACCTACACAGCACACACAAGGTCATCCCAGCACAAAAAGCCTGGCTAGTCCCAGCAAGTAACCAAAATAGGCTGCAAGGACTGTAGTTGGTATGATCTATGGTGCCCCTTCTTGGTCATCAGACTCCTCATCTGCACCCTCTTTCCCCCCTCACTTTGAAGCTGATAGTCTCCCAGCCAAGCTCCAGATGAATTTGTTATTTCCTAACTTTCAGCCTCAGCTGGAGAAGCCAGAAGTAGTCGCATAACAGAACCCTGTTTTCATAAGGCTTTTCTGCTCTACTTTTAAAACCCCTGAGATTCAGACACTTTAGATCAATCCTGGAGAAGAAGCACAAGCCTGGGGACTAATCGGAATTTATGTGAATTTATGGGACCTTGTGAAATCTGCATGTTCAGTTACAGCCTCAATAATTTTTCATTTAAGTGTGGGCTAAACAAATCTGACTTCCTTTTTCCAAAACTATATAGTATATAATGCTCTGCCAGGGAGTGCTGGGCACCTGAGACTGGCAGACCAAATTTAATCTGAGAGCAAGAAACTGTAATTCTAACATCTGCTTCCAGTAAACACAGACATTAATAAATATCCCTCAAGAATTAATATCTAAGCATCCTTCATTCACTTTAATCAATGGTATTCCATTGAATTTATTATCTGCTTATGAGACAAAGTGGGGTTTTTATGAAAAAAATCTCATTTCACACACTCAACAACTTCTAGGTTATAAAACAAAAGAAGAGGGGGAGAAATATGTTTGAATTGTCCATTTTTGTTGGTTCATTACAATAGCATTCCTTTTAGAAGACATCCCTGTTTAGCAGGCTGCATTAGTTTGCTTAGGTACTTTTGCATGCTTTGAAGAACTTTACACTGACAATGCAGTCAGAAAACACCACATTTCAACAAACACCCCAGAAAGCAATGGGCTTGTAAAGGAGTCAAAGTGTAATTATGCTAAAGACACACGACATGCAGCGATTGGCACCGTGTCTGTTACACAAATAAAAGACAATGAATGGTACAAGATAATAGTTCCCAGTAATTACAGAACTGAACTTCACAGCAGCATAGCTCCTATTCCTGGGAAACTTAAATAGAACAACACATCTTTAAAAGTTTCATTGTGCCAGAGAGGATTTAAGAATGTGCAGTGTTTGGTACAGAGAGCACTGCAGTATGATAGAAAGGATTCAGCATCACTCATTTGGAACGAGCTTCAAAGCCTACCAGTGATGAGCACTGTGTCTTCTGCAAATGGATGCTGCTAAAGTGAACTTCATACCAGTGAAACTAATAGCACCATTATGCATTTGACATGAGCTTTAGAACTCATCTAACACCAAACAGTTAATCAAACAGAATACATTCTTATTCCCACTTTTCTGCTACTAAAATATGCAGATACATTTGTTGTTTGCCACACTAAGTCAGAAAGTGAAATATGTTCTCAATGATCAGCAGAACAACATCTGTAACAAAAAAGTGTGGAAATTTGAAAGTGCATATGAAAGAGTTGAGAATTGTCATAAGAAAGCAAAAATCCAGAAAATAATTTACTGAGAATCAAAGATAACGTTATTATAGTATCACTGACACCTCCTGCACTAAACTTCTCCCTCTAACAGTTCTGGCAGGCCAAACTGAGGATGGTAATATTACTTTCATTATTAGATGACTACTAGGGTAGGAAACATTCAAGTCTTGACAACATAGTGTGGAACACACACAACAAAATACTGCATTTTTAGATTAGAGGTATCATATAAAACGAATGGTTCATTTGAATGTCACATCTGCTTGACTTTCATTGTTTTAAGTCAGATCCCTAAAGAGTTTTTAAGACTTTGTGACAAATGTACTTTTATACCTGTTGTCTGTGTAAATCCACACCGGTAAACGTAGCATCTGTTCTGGAGAAAGACAACCACCAGCTCACCAACATTCAGAACAGACCTATACAGTAACAGGAGGTAGAACGTGCTCATTCATTGTTTGAAGTCTTCCTTCTCAGCCCCCAGGTGTTAAATATCGAACTAAAGGCGTTCCTGAAACATTGATAAGGAGCTGAAAATCATTCTCTAATTCACAGTGAATTGTGCTAAAATCCATGTTGATAGACAGTGTGCTGTAGCTCTTCATAGTTGCTGAAATGTATGCCTAGTGGTAGGTACCTATCAAAGGGGAAATTAGAATAAATGAATATTTAAATATTCAAATTTTCAACGATATGTTTGAAGTGCTTTTTCAAAGCATTATCATCCTATTGGAGAAACCAGTACTCAATTGGTTACAAACTCCTTGCTGAAGAGTTTCACAAGCCTCCCTTCTCCCCACCTCCTCCTCATTAGCAATCAGAATAGCTTTACCATGCAGTCGTGTAATTGTAATCAAACACAGGCTGCACTGGCTGCTTCTCTCCAAGTTTTCAAGAATCCCCTTTGGCTGACCTTTGGTAGCCAGGAAAGCATGGTGGGAAGGAGACAATGGGAAGCAGTCCTGAGTTGTAGAGAAAAAGGGGATATTGAACAAGCTGCATTGCTCTCTCCACAGGGCTAAATGGCAGAGATATGTGCGAGAGTCAATGCTTTCTTTAATAAAGATGTAGTTTTTGTAGAGGTAACTAAATTTTATCTATTGCACAAATTTGTGTGGGTATCATATATACATGTTTGTGTGTGAGATTTTCCCATATACACCTCTGGTTGTGTGTTCATGTCTCAGGTTAACAGGAAGTGCACATTGAATTGGAAGTCTCTATAAAGCCACACGTGAGTGGCTCTGTTCTGTGAAGCAGCATCAAACAAGGTGTCCTCATGAGCTGGCAACTTGAGCATGGCAGAATCGAAACATCCACTTATGTTTAACAGTTTCTTAATACCATGATAAACTAGATTACCTGCCACAAAGTCCCCTTAGGATCCATTAAAAAAAAAAAAGGAAGAAAGGAAAAAAGGAAAAAAAGAAAGAGTAATCATCAGTAATGGGAAGAAATCAAATTTTACACTGAATACTTTTCACTGCTTATCTTACAAAACTATTGTTATTTGCCTTCTTAGTTACTCCTATTCATCAGGGTGATGTGTGCAGATTGTGAGAATGCCAAACATTCTCTGAAAACTGACGAGTAAGCAAAAAAAGAGCTGCTCTTTAAACCCTTCACAGTTTATAGCCACATTTACATAACATTAAATAAGTCAACAAAGGCATCATTAGTTCCCATTAAAATATGAGTGAAGAAATTTAAATGAACAAGACAAGCTAATTGGTAAGTAATGTTGTGTATCAAAAATTATGACTATAAGATTCCAAAGTTAATGAGAAGCCCAACAATTGTGTTTACTAAATGTTTAAAAATTAAATTAAAGGTGAACATGGTGAGCCAGAAAACTTTTCTTGCTGTCATTTGGGCTGACTGAGAATTGTGAAGGTTACCCCTGCTACTTCACAGAGTCTGAGAGTCTCTGGAGTATCCAGCCCATCATTTGATCCCTGTCTATCAGGCAAATTAGGTCTCTCATTGCCAAAGAGCACAATTTTTGGCTGTGATGCCAAATAGAAAGATCAGGGACCAGCCTTTTGTGAGGCAGCTCCTGCAGGTGTATAAAGCTGGATTAACCTCCCAGGCTATTTTGCCTTGCCTGCCTGTTGAGTTTGCTTAGACATTTCCAAGGGAGGTAGCAAAATAACTGTTAACTGGGTTGTTAGAAAGAAACCAGTTTCTGCTGCTGGAGCTGGGTCTAGGTCCAGGCTGAGCCAGCTCAGCCATTGTCACATCTGGAGCTTGGCCAAGAAGATTCCAAGCCTTTCCTGCTGCTTTTGTGCATATCCATGGAGGAGACAGGACTCTTCTACCCTTTCCTGAGTTGCAGACCACTAGCAGCTCACAATTACTGGCAACAGTTGCCTTTCCCTGGCCTTTAGTTCATGAAGCTCCATCAATTTATTGACTACAAGTTGAAAACCACAACTGAGTTTGCCTTTATCTCTACTAAAAACCTCTTCAACTGCTGCATTTTAGCTATGCTGTACTCCCTTCCAAAAGATAGAAACCACTGAGTGGAGATATAATCCTGCAGTGCCATTAATGAGCATAATTACAGTGCTACATTACACTGTCCCTCTTGCTAATTGGTCATTCATTTGCCATTGTGCATGAAATTGCAGGTGTTATTGCCTACATGATGCTTATCTGAATATGCCACAGAGCACCAATTCCCTTCTGCTTCATTTCTCAGTCCAGTGGGATCAGTGTGTGTTTAAAAGGGATGGACAGGACTATCTCATGTTCTATCTCATATGTCCAGATGTGTGGAAATGGGTTTCAGTAACACCATGCAATTAGGTCAGTATCAAGTTCTCAAGCACAGAGAGCTGTTACAAATGTACCCATTGATCCTCTCCTACAGGGAACCTTTGGAGACGCTGGCTGAAAGAGTCTAGAAGTTATTTTTTCTAAATCTAATAGTAATTGCAATAGTAATTGTATTGTTTTAAGTGGATGTGCTTGCATATTTGGCAGTGAGGGAAGTTTCAAAAGAAATAAGAACCTCATCGTGTTGGAATGCAACTAATTGTTCTACCATAATTCAATGCAACCTTATAAAACTTGTGAGACAAAGCCAACATTCACTCAGTCTGGACAGCATCTTGCTACAAACTAGCTTTAACCAAATACTACAAGTCTGTGAACATATGAACAAGTGAAACCCCTGAATACATGCAACAGAATGTTTGGTTCAGTGAAAGACAGAAGCCATCTCATGTTGGTTCACAGATTAACAGTGACAGACTTCTCTCTGCCATCTTGAAATCTCCTGTGATTTATTGCCCTTTCCACTAGTTTACATTCATCCAATCAAGGAATAAAAACAAAACAGGGGGCATCAGTAAAAAATCAGGTACCAAGCATTATATATGCATCAAGGATGTGTACAAGAAAAATTGTTCACAAGCAGTATGTCATCCTGAATCAGGAAAGTACTTCAGTAGGAGATTAACTCAAAGCATGTGCTCGTTTACCACAGTGGGACTCAAGTACATGGTCAAATTCAGCCCTTTTTTTATGTGTTCCCCTGAGTAGGGATAATTTCCTGATATAGGAAATACATGCTGATTTTTCTCCCTTAGGATAATTGACAAACATTTACATAAATTCGAGTTTGCTTCAGATGTAGGGGAAAAAAGTAAACTGAAACTCAGATAACTGTTTTCTCTCACCAGTTCACCAGCAAATCTGCCCTATTCCATGACCAGAAAAAGCTTTTTGTTCATGCTCAGTTTTGAGCAACCCATTGCACTTCCCAAGCTGGCTCTGCTTTGAGCAGGGGGAGAGGCAGGCTGGACCTCCAGATGTCCTTTCCAGCCTCAGCCATTCTCTGGTTTTGCTCTGTGCTGGATAACCTACACATGATGATGCCTTAAGTCACAACTAAAGCCATTTCAGAAAAGCATGGTAAGCAGTAAGATGATAAATATATTAACACATAAATAAATACAGCTTTGTTTGGATGAGAACTGGATATGGGACGGCATAACAAAGAGGAGGGAAAGTAACTTTTACACTACCCAGCTGCTCTTACAATAATATACAGAAACTCTGTGAATCATTTCATGGTTTATTAAATGAAATTTTGTTTGCAACTGGTGAGTTAGGAAAATAAACGTCCATGTTTGTTTTCATTTTACTTTTCCTTGGTTTGTCCAGATCTTCACAGCCTTTTGTGCCAGCATTGTCCTCTGGGGCTCATTAAAAAGCCCAGTGTTTGCTACTCTGATTGTCCAGGGAAATCAGCAACAGATTGTCATTAACCCCATGAGGCCAAGAGCTAGAAATTCTTGATGCATTCTCTGTTGTGGGCAATAAGATCCATTCTAGCCATGGGAGCCAAAGGGTTAATTTTATCTCTCCTATAGCTGCTGTCAGACCTCCAGTAAAACAGTGTGTGACCACTACAGGGTACTGACCACTTAATGCAGCAGTACCTGCCAAAATTGGCTTAAGACTGAGTGAGATCAAGGGGCAGAAAAATACTGTTTTTTCTAAAGCACATTGTATTACTGGTGTTTACTTACAATTCTCTCCTGGGTCAAATGCTTATTCTTAGTAAAATGGTCTTGCTTCTTAGAGACTCAGTTCCACAGGAGAAAGCAAGTTATAACCTGGTCTGAAGATGATATCCTTCTATTTGTTCCTATTAAGTTATGAACTGTTGCAGATGGTGTTAGCAGAGACAATCAAGAATATTTTTAACCTTAAGGTATGTTGCCACTTCTGCTGTTGTTAATTCAAGTTAAAAAAAATAATAATATATATATTAAAAAATTACTATCTACCCAAACCACACAGAAATATAGTGTCAGGATGCAGCTGCCACAGTCCTAGCACAGAGCTGATAGGACTCTGAGCTCTGGGCTACATATTTCTCCCAGAGGGTATCTTCTGTATCCACTATTGACTTCTAAGGTGCTGGTAGCAGTGGAAGTCACGTAGCAGTGAAGCAGTGCAGAGGCTCTGCCTGCTATTTCTACTTTATCCATCCTGAAAGGCCAGGGTATGTGATGGTCCATAGGTAGCTTTACCCAAGCACACTGAGTCCTCAGGTGTGGTGGCCTCTGCAGCATTGCCTGTCCTCCTGGCCACTGTGGTGGGGCTGCAGCCAGGACAGTGTCTGACACGCCCACCCGCCTCAGCTGATGCTTCTCAGCTCTCCTGAAGGCCTTGGGCTGCCCAGGTCCAGAGTAGGCTTGTGGGAAGGGGTGCTATGGGCTATTAGGTCCATGCTGAAAGCAGCTGGGATGTTGCCATCAGAATCCAGGTCTGCTCTCCTCTGTACAGTGCCACGCAAAATCATTGGTAATGACACTTGGTGGCCTCAAGAATCCAGCTGATTCCAGATACCAAACTGCCTGTGTGTTTTTCAAAATCCCTATTCTGGGAGTAACTGACATGGGCTTTCATCTGACCCTCATGGACTATTGTATTGGCACTGAGACAAGGGCTGGGCAAAAATCCCTCTGACCAAAGACAGCACAAAGCAGGGGTCAGAGCTGGGCTGTCCTGGCACCAGCCGTGCCAAGTAGTGGTCAGCTCAGCTTTTGTGTCCTCCTTTCCCCACTTCTGGACCTGGGTGTGTTAACACTTCCCAGCCTCTCAGATTGTGTGAAAGGACAGCCTCTTATGGGCTTCGTGGTGCTTTGAGCCCTATACCTGGGCAGTGCTGCAGAAATGTAAAGCATCCCAATGGATGACCTTATCACTGGGAAAGGAATCTTAAATCTGATCCATTTGTGTGACTCCCGGAGAGCCACTGCTGCATTATTCATGACAGCCTCCTCTTCTTCAGAAGGCTAATATTACTTCCCTCCCCCCCTCCGCCCCCATACAGCATTCATAATATGAATTTTATATGCTGAACTAAACCACACAGTCCTTTGTAGTGGTCAGTAATAGGATTCCTACCCCTACTTAGCAGAGTCCACATCAGAGAGAGCACAATCAGCCACCCTAGGAGGAGAGTTCCCAAGATCTCCCCTTACAAGGCATTGTAAAAGTTATAAATAGATTACTCTCTCTCCCTTTGTACCTTCTGGCCCTTTTCCTTCACCAAGGGAACATATTTGTCACTAGGACACACAATACTCACTTAGATGTTTGACATCTCTGCCCTCATCAGATGGGCCATACAGAATTTTTTGACGAAAGAGAAAATGTGAAATGTTGAGGATGAGGCTACAAGTTTGATATTCTTAGTAAAATGGTCTTGCTTCTTAGAGACTCAGTTCCACAGGAGAAAGCAAGTTATAACCTGGTCTGAAGATGATATCCTTCTATTTGTTCCTATTAAGTTATGAACTGTTGCAGATGGTGTTAGCAGAGACAATCAAGAATATTTTTAACCTTAAGGTATGTTGCCACTTCTGCTGTTGTTAATTCAAGTTAAAAAAAATAATAATATATATATTAAAAAATTACTATCTACCCAAACCACACAGAAATATAGTGTCAGGATGCAGCTGCCACAGTCCTAGCACAGAGCTGATAGGACTCTGAGCTCTGGGCTACATATTTCTCCCAGAGGGTATCTTCTGTATCCACTATTGACTTCTAAGGTGCTGGTAGCAGTGGAAGTCACGTAGCAGTGAAGCAGTGCAGAGGCTCTGCCTGCTATTTCTACTTTATCCATCCTGAAAGGCCAGGGTATGTGATGGTCCATAGGTAGCTTTACCCAAGCACACTGAGTCCTCAGGTGTGGTGGCCTCCAGTGGAAGTCACGTAGCAGTGAAGCAGTGCAGAGGCTCTGCCTGCTATTTCTACTTTATCCATCCTGAAAGGCCAGGGTATGTGATGGTCCATAGGTAGCTTTACCCAAGCACACTGAGTCCTCAGGTGTGGTGGCCTCTGCAGCATTGCCTGTCCTCCTGGCCACTGTGGTGGGGCTGCAGCCAGGACAGTGTCTGACACGCCCACCCGCCTCAGCTGATGCTTCTCAGCTCTCCTGAAGGCCTTGGGCTGCCCAGGTCCAGAGTAGGCTTGTGGGAAGGGGTGCTATGGGCTATTAGGTCCATGCTGAAAGCAGCTGGGATGTTGCCATCAGAATCCAGGTCTGCTCTCCTCTGTACAGTGCCACGCAAAATCATTGGTAATGACACTTGGTGGCCTCAAGAATCCAGCTGATTCCAGATACCAAACTGCCTGTGTGTTTTTCAAAATCCCTATTCTGGGAGTAACTGACATGGGCTTTCATCTGACCCTCATGGACTATTGTATTGGCACTGAGACAAGGGCTGGGCAAAAATCCCTCTGACCAAAGACAGCACAAAGCAGGGGTCAGAGCTGGGCTGTCCTGGCACCAGCCGTGCCAAGTAGTGGTCAGCTCAGCTTTTGTGTCCTCCTTTCCCCACTTCTGGACCTGGGTGTGTTAACACTTCCCAGCCTCTCAGATTGTGTGAAAGGACAGCCTCTTATGGGCTTCGTGGTGCTTTGAGCCCTATACCTGGGCAGTGCTGCAGAAATGTAAAGCATCCCAATGGATGACCTTATCACTGGGAAAGGAATCTTAAATCTGATCCATTTGTGTGACTCCCGGAGAGCCACTGCTGCATTATTCATGACAGCCTCCTCTTCTTCAGAAGGCTAATATTACTTCCCTCCCCCCCTCCGCCCCCATACAGCATTCATAATATGAATTTTATATGCTGAACTAAACCACACAGTCCTTTGTAGTGGTCAGTAATAGGATTCCTACCCCTACTTAGCAGAGTCCACATCAGAGAGAGCACAATCAGCCACCCTAGGAGGAGAGTTCCCAAGATCTCCCCTTACAAGGCATTGTAAAAGTTATAAATAGATTACTCTCTCTCCCTTTGTACCTTCTGGCCCTTTTCCTTCACCAAGGGAACATATTTGTCACTAGGACACACAATACTCACTTAGATGTTTGACATCTCTGCCCTCATCAGATGGGCCATACAGAATTTTTTGACGAAAGAGAAAATGTGAAATGTTGAGGATGAGGCTACAAGTTTGAGAGCAGTTAAAAGAATGCTAAGAAGAATTAGCCATGGCAGCTTACTTGGTAGTTTGTTATGGCTCCCATTTTCTAACACATCATATTCTTTTATTCCTCTAATTACTTTTTTTTTTTTGTGTGAAAGACAATTCCCAGGGAACGAACACTTCATTTCTTTGAATCACTGCCAGCAATATGCACCACAATTGCTGAAAGCAAAAGAGAGGATCTGGCATATCTATTAGAGCTTTGCAAAGACATACTATTATTTTTTTTTTTTTTTTTTTTTTTTTTTTTCTTTGTTTTTTTTTTTTTTTTTTTTTTAACCTTGGTTTTCTCTTAATACCAACATTGAATAAATGAATTACATTTCCTATTTCTCCCTTTTTCTCCCAACTTCTATTTCTGTTTTCAGGTGGTTGTTTTTCTTTTTTAAAAAAAAGTCAGGTCTTGATGGGTAATTATTACATCTCATGTCTTCTGTCTCAGCCTTCTACTAAAAAACAGCAGATAAATCTAAATTAAAATCTGCTTTGTAGAAAGTTATTTTAAAGGCATGAGTACAGCACTCCTTCCTCCTCACTCTCCATCTGCAGTGTCCTTCTGCACATCCTTTTAGCACAAGCCCTATTAGCTCACCTTGAGATGAATGAAACTCTTTATTCAAAGGCAAATCACACTCAAATCTTCACTGATCTCAAGCATTTCCCTTCAGCCTTCATGTCTATAACAGTGATACAAACCAGCACATCTACTTTGAAAACAGACATTGTGGACCTTTGTCTCTGGCTCCTCGGTAAAAACAAAGACACTTCCACCCATACAGGAAGAACAGGTAAGGAGTATTAACAAAGTAATGCAAAAATGCACAGCTTCCTGAAGGGGTGCTGAATTTTTTGGGTTGAGTTTTATGCCCATTTCTACCTACTGGGGACTTAGATGTCCCCAGGAGTTCTTGGTGAAAAATGGACAGCATCTGCAGACATCAGGGATCCCCCACTTCCCTGTGAAAACATCTGGGAGTCTGGGTATTGAAGTGGGTGATACGTGACCTTGGTCCAATCTGACATGTCCTATCTGTTCATCAAGTGCAACCAGAAAAGACAACCCTAATCCTTTCCTAGAATTACAGAGTTTCCAGGAGTTGTTTTTCCTGAAAATAAGGGAAGTGAGCTGCTTCTTGATCACATATGACTTATTAATCATTTAGAAAATACTCATTTTTCCAGGCAAAAAACAAGCTGTAGTCCTGCAAGAATTTTGCTTCTGGAAGTCCCACTGGGTGAAGTCTTTAGAAAAGGAATCAAGTGAATAACATTCAAATAAAGGACTGTGCTCCATTAGGAGCAAACTATTCCAGCTGAAATCTTACCCAGGAGCCTGGGGGGTTGCTGTGTGGGAACTCTCATTACAATCTCAAACCGGCAAATACTGGGCAAAATGGAAGCTACTGTTTACTCAGAATGAGGGAGATCTTTGTGCCCAAGTTGTGTACTGAAAAAACTACTTGGGTGTTAGTTGATCTTAGAGCATCCTGATGTTCTAGAAGATGGGGGCAGGGGGAGGGAGCTGACAAGGTTTGTGTAGTTCAGTACGGGTTCAACATAGAGGTAAGCAAAGAAGTCATCATATCATATATTTCTGGCTATTTCTAATTTATGTACTTTGAATAAACAACCTACAGAAGCATTTGTTTCTATATTTACTTTAAAAGTAACTTTGCCATCTAACTTTGGTCTCTGCCTGCCTGAAGTAGAGACCCACAGACTGTGCTTTCCATGCAACTCAATACCCTTGGATGGATGTCAATAATCACATTTCATAATGTTCAATAAAGAAGTTCTCAAGGTTTCTGTATTTCTTTCTTCTCCTGTATCTTACAGCTTTAATGAGAGCCAAATATTGAAAGTCTAGCACTCAATTTACAATGCAAATTAGCTAACATGCTAATGACTTGATTTGTGCACACAAATACTATTAGTATATTCACATTCTATTGTCTGAGCATGCAAATAATGTGCACACCGACTCAGTAGCTGGATGGAGACTTCCTGGAAAATGAAGTCCTTAAATTCAATTGTTGCTGGCACAAATAGCAAAAGAAAGCAGCACAAACAACAATCTCTATGACTCTGGTGAGTATCAAGTGATACAAATCACTGTTCTCAGTTCTGTTTTAGCAGAGTTTCAGCAGAAAGCAGTGCTCGTTTCCTTGATGCTGGGAACCAGATCCAATACAACCCTCAAAATAGCCCATCATTCTTCACAGATTCGTGCATTTGCTATTTTTGCATCTTGAGCATATTTTGAAAAAGACAAAGCTGCCGGCACCAATTCAGCCACTCCTTCAACAAGTATTTTCTTCACTACCACATCGTATATGCTATGTACCTCTTGTATAGCAAACACAACCATCGGGGAGGTGTGTCAAAGCATGGGAGAAATCCCAGATTCTCCAGTGCAATCCCTGCCAATCCCATCCAGGGTGATATTGAGCAGCCCAGTGGCTGCAATAAATTATGCCAGCTGGACAGAATCCCTTCTTGGTTTTCTGCCAGCTCAGACATGGCAGAAACTGGTTTCTCCCTCCCACAGACATTATTAATTTGAGGCTCAGAGGCAATAATGTCTCTGTAGGGTAGGGGATGTTGTCCTCATCTACCCATTGTCTGCTCAAGGTGAGGTCTCAGCAACTCCTCGTCAGCCAGAGTCCATCTCCTCTTGAGCTAAGTGAACAGTGTAAGAAAGCACTGGGATCACATCTACAGACAGGCCTCCAGTTTTTAATTAGCAAGTTGAAGAGGTCTAATGGGATACCAGCCTGATGCTGTAGACAAGAGCACCTTGAAAATGTCTGGGGGTCACAAAAATTAAAAGCAGGAACCCAAAAAGGACAAGAGGTTTCTAAGTACAGAGCAAAAAACTGTCACCTTAGACTACTTGAGTTAATATTTTATTTCTGGATTGAGTCATATGTCTTTAATTCAAGTAGTGAAATATTTTACTCATCTTTTTATATGGATGAATTAAATTCATTTTGGCAAAAGATGTAAAATATGTTGGATAGCTTTGCACTGTTTTAACATATGTTACTGCAATAATTCAGGCATTATGAAAAATGCTGTTAATACTGTGGTATTGTCCTACTTACTACCAATTTAGTAAATTGTTCCAGAAATAGATTTATTTATTTATTTTTCAGGAGAATTCTTTAAATATGATGCCAAAAATCTGCATCTTCCATGGGATTCAGTCTTCAAGGAAATATATACCCATCTGAAATTGCCCAAGGACGTTCTAAGTCCATTGTTTGCCTATGTAAAATGTTTCCTTTTTATTAGCATGGATTTTTTCCTTATCCCTCTTCATAAGAAAGAAAGAAAAAAATAAATGATACAGGGCTCATTTCAAAATCCATGAAAGTTGGGTACTCCCAAAATTCCAAAAAGATTACAGAGAAATCTCATCTGGTAAATATTATGTTCTGGTTTTGTCTTTGCTTAAGCTTTTACACAACTTGACAGCTTGTGGTATTGTGCCACATTTCAAAGTTAAGGTTTACAAACATCTGGCTTGGGTTCAACATTCCTCTCCATATGGACCACAATGTCTCCCACGTACATTGTTTGACTGTACAGAGAGAGGTAGAAAATAAGAATTTTCCTAGAGAATTATGGAAACCTCAAGAAGAAAGGCCACTTTCATGATTCATTGACAACAGCCTTGATTTTAGTGCATCTGCATAAAAAATTAGCTTTTGTGCTCTTATGCGGCCATTAACATTGGGTAGGGGAAAAAAAATCATCTGTGAGGATAGTCACAGCTTTAGAAAACAAATGTATCCTGAATAGAGATGAAAGTCTAATACGATAATTGCTGTGAGTGGGAGACACAGGAAACAATTTGCCAAGTGAAACATTTTGTCTCAAAAGTTTTAAAATGTTTAATTTATTTATTACTGTTTTTTTAGGCATCGAGTGACTTGCTTTTGCAAAAAGTCAGAGCAAAATATTTTTTAATTTGGAAAATATGGGAAGAAAGCATTTTGATAATATGGAACATTTACAAAACTATCTAGTGATGAAAACTTTGCTAAATTAACCCTCTTTCCAGCAAGAAAACATCAGTTTCAGTAAGTCCACATTCCTGACAATGCATTTGTAACAATTTCATCAACATATTGTTGATTGTAGCTGTGATATGAAAGCACACTAATGGAAATATATTTAATTCCCATATACTTGGTGCCTCTTATGCTTTGGGTCAATAGATGGATTTTTCCTACTGCATTACTGAAATGGCTAAAATGCAATGCAAACCTAGCCCATTTGTACAACTCTACCCAGCTGTAGAATTGAAGTGCCCTGTTATCCACCTTGCCAGGATTTGGTGAGCTGAAGTGCTGTTGTCTCCCTTTTCATCAAGGGTAACCAAGGCCCATCCTGGCTTATAAAACAGCAGTAGGTGTTGGATGAAAGGCAAACTGGTGCAGGAGATTGTTAAGTGGCTGGTAAACAAGGTCTGACTTTCAGATTCTCTGGCTTGGGAAATTTCTAGGCTGCTGGAAAAGATCATTATAGACACACACTGTTTCTTCATTTACACAGTACTTTAAGGGATGGAGCTTGGATTAACAGGGAACTGAGACCTGAAAGTTCCAGGTTTTATTCTCATGCCTGTTACAAGTGCACTGTATGATCATTTCAAAATTCCTTAACCTCTCAGAGCCTATTTGCCATCCTCTAGAATGGAATATTTTGACTTTAAACTTCAGAACGTTAACCTTTGGAAAATAATTTTACAAGCTTTGGTAAAATTTGACATTAAAAAAAAAAATAAAAAGAAAAGAAAAGCAAAAATAAAAAATGCTTATTTGCAAATTCAGCAGCGTGCCTGGGCTGTCTGGGCACACAGATAGGGTTTGGGACAAGAGTTATATGTACTGTGGAAATAGTCATTCTTTATTCATTTTAAAAGGTCAACACAGCTTGCCAGCATATCACTGCTGCAGCTGTTGCAGAGCTTGTTATGGCATTAGGCTGACTGGGAATGATTCCCTTCCAAAACATTCTGGCACTGAGCACAACCCGACTCGCACCCGAAGCGAGGAAACCGTTACTGATGGTGCTGATGACAGGGCATGCAGGATGGCCAAGCCAGGGATCCTCGAGGATTGGAAGCTGAAGAATGGATGGGGGTGAGAAGGAGGCAGAAACCCCTTCTATCAGTGACCTGGCAGTCCTTTCTTCCCACCACAAACCCAACACACAATGGGCTACAACACCTGCTACTAATTTGGGTGCGTGCGAGCACTACCCCTGCAGAATCTTTGAGTTGTTCCTAGCTAACAATTTTGTTTTCTGATGGGAATGATCACAACAACTTGCATGCTGTGCAGCCTTTGGCACAGTACAATCACGGGCCTTGGGCTGCTGATAGATAGGGAGTTATTCTTTTTTTCTTCCTCTTTTATTTTTTTGTTGTCGTTGTTGTTGTTTTGATCTATGGGTGGAACCCCCACAATTGTCAGAGGGAATTTCATACACCCTCTGATGACAGATTGAATCCTTGCAAGAATGTATCATTAAAATAAAAACACAAAAAATATTGGGCTTCTAGCATTTCAAATGACATTAAAGAGAAACCTCCCTAGAAGGTCTTTCTGAGGCATTGTTTTAGGGACATTACTCTGTCTCCCTCTCTCAAGAGTGAGGAAAGAATATCTCCTCCAAAGGATTTTTTTTTCTGCAGCCAAAACAACCCATGTGCCATCCCAGAGAGACCATCTTGAATGGTCCATTGTTCAAGCTCTCCCCATCTGCAGATCTCCTATCTGGCAAAGCATTCACAGCTTCAGAGAGCACCTCTGTGGATCTTTTTCAATGGAATCCACACCCTGCAAAGAGCAGTCTTGCCTCTGCCTTAAAATCTGAGATTTTTAAGGGAGGAAGGGACCACTGTGACTATCCAAGCTGTTCTCCAGCCTGACCTCCCATATTGCACATCCCACAGTTCACAGTCAGTGATCCAGACATCCAAACCAGGAAGCCAGGCATTCAGTGAAAGCCTCCGTGGGCAGGACTGACCCAACATAATCTAAATCCAGGTCTCTAGAAGTTAACTACCTAGTCTAAATTACTCAATAAGTTTTCTTCAGCAGTCTATGGAGAGAAGCAGGAAGCTCTGCAATTATTTCAATGTATCTCAGGACAGATCATCTGGAATTATGCTGAAGTTATCTTTCTCACCACTAACCTTTGTGGGACAATTAGCTTAGTACACTCATTTTTCAATGGCTAAAATGAGACCAGAGTCTCCCACATCTCATAGCAGCAGGTTCCAGCAGTGGGTCACCCTCACTGACAATATTTCATATCTAATATCCATGCCAAAATTCCCTTTACTGGGGTTTGCAGCATACCTTATGTGAAAAATAAAGGTAATTTCTGGTGTCAGAAAAGAGGAATTACATGACTACCATTTAAAACTCCAGCAAGTGAAAAGCATCCATGGTTTAAGGCCAGATCAGTCAGCTTTATAGCTTCACTTGGATCTTCATGTTTGCTATACAAACACTTCCAATTTTGCTCCTTTATTATCTTGACACAGGAGCATATTGATATATAAGAGTGAACTCCAATAGCCTCCCCATTGCAAGTGACATAAAGCAGGGATCTCAGCAGACATTAGGCAGCCCCACAGGCAGAGTGAACTGGAAGCAAATCTTTCTATAGCAACCTTAATTACCCATAAGAGCCAGATAAACAATACATAGTACATCTATTTACATGTATTGTAACTAACCATTAGGAGCTTGGCTATGCCAGATCACATCTTCACATTAGTTATTTTTACTGAAACCTTCCTTCCAGCCACAAAAATCTCTGAACCCATGGAAATACTCCTGAAGAGCTATATGGGATTACATGTATGCATATGCTTGTATGTATGTCCACATGGTGGATGTGTTTCAGAGGAGAGAGGACCACTCATGACCATATTTACTTCAGATCTGAGAAAGGAGTAGTCCATTCCCAAATACTTGTTCACAGAACTCCCTTAACTGAGAAGCCTTTAATACAGATATGATGATACACAATGACAACAGGGAATCCTCTCAAATTCTCTCAACAGAAAATTGGTTTTATATTTCTGTGATGATTTATGCAACTCAAGTGCACAGTACTAAGTCAGCCTTTCTGATGGGAAGCAGGTTGCCTCTATCACCACCAGAGCCCACGAGGCAGTAGGAGGAGTGGTACAGATTGGTTCAGTGACAGTGAAAGCTGGGAGGGGATGGCTGACAAATTCATAGCAGCTAAGAAGGACTCTATTGTGTTATAAAGAGGAGCAAATCCCAGGCCCTTAAAGCATGGTCAGTTCTGCTGGCAGACAAGCTGCACCCAGCCATGAACATGTTGTCCCTGCAATGGAAAGCTTTGCTCTGTGCCCTTGAATGTCTGTACCCAACTGCTTTTTCCACTCTGTAGGGGCACTGTCATTTACCGACAGACTTGTCTGTTTGCCATGAGTGTCAGGTGCCTGAGGGATGGTCTGTTTGCACTAAACATGGAGAGGCTGCCCTTCATAGAAATGAATAAATAGTTTCTAACCTACAGAGGGGAAGATTCACAGGAGATTCCAAAGGGCAATTTGTCTGTGAGGGGTGAGACACACTCCATGTAGATTCTTTTGTAAATAAGGAGCAGTTTTCAGACAAGATGCCATAAGATTGCCTGCAATGCAATCACAGGTACCTATTTGTTCCTGGAGTGTGGGGGCACAAAGCAGGTATAATGTCTTAGGAATACATTGGAATTAAAGGCCTGGGTTTGCCACAGTTCCTCCCACACACAGTACCTTACTCTGCTTCTGTCGACTTGGAAAGCAGTCTGCCTCCCAGCCAGAGCTGGGGACTAGAGTCCCCAGTGAGCACAGAGTAAAAACCCAGTGTATCACAACCTGATTGCTTCCCAAATGACACATCTTGCCCTTAAAAATGCTCTTTGCTCAAAGTATTGTGCAGCACCCCAATTGTGTCTCTGCTGGTGTTTCAGCCTGGTGCAGCAGTGCAGCTCTGAAGGGAATCCAGTCCAGGGTGTCGTCATCAGCTGCTTTGAACCACTCATCTCTCTAATTGTCCTAAATTAATTATTAATACATAAAATGTACACTTGCCCCAACACTGGTATAGGAAAAGACTAGTCACTCCCCTTCCCCTGTGAATCCCACTTCTGTCTGATTCTTAGATGGACCAGTAATCTTTTTCCTTTTTTTTGTCTCTGAGATCTGCTCTAGAAGATTGATAAGAGTCTTGATTTGGGGTCATTTATGCCCTTTGCTAGCTTTATGTCTCCAAATCTGCTAAATGTCCACATCAAAAGCTAGTCAGTGCCATTCACTATGGCCAGCTCATGAGCTTAGACCAGTGCATAACAAATAAATCACAGGGAAACTGGAACCAAAATGTAGTAACATCCAGTCTCCACCACTCCCTTTCTATCTGTCCTTTCTAGGCAGGGAAGCGTGAAGGGACACATAGTTTGGAGATGATAATTCTGATGACCACAGCCTGCTTAGGCACAGAGGTTCCTCTTTCCCCACCTTCTGGTGCATATTTCAGTATCCAGCAAACACCCAGAAGTAGAAGGCAGAGACAAGACTTGTTCTGCAGGACTCCAGAACTGGCATCTCCCAGCACCTAAGTGCCAGCTGCCAGATAGTTTTGTTTTTATTAGGTTGACAGCTCCACATGGGTGTGTGCCAACTTCTGCTCATTATATTTCATATTTTATAGCTTTGGTTTAGGTTTGGAAAGCTGTCGGCATTTGGAACGACAGCAGCCCCTGCCCCTGAGGGACAGTCAAGGCTTTTTTTCCCCCCTTCCCTTTTTAACTTCTCTCTCTTCTGTGACAGTTGCACTTTCTACTGGTGCTTGTTGGCTGCACTCCCCTCTGCCCCCCAAGGGCTCTGCTCCTCTCTTGCAGCTCTGTGTTTAAGTCACATCATGAGCAATGTTTAGCTTTGCTGCAAGAACTCCATGGCAAACACACCAAGTTCAGACTGGAAAAGCAGCATTTTGATAACACTCCACACATGACATTGCAGCCCCAACGAGCTGTCCTTCAAACCAATCTGCTTGCTGACCCATGCAGCAGATAGGGATCAATCGGGTAGGGTTGTTAGCCTCCACAATGGGGCAGCTTCAAAGGAAATAGATGAGTTTCAGCAACTTGGCCAACTGTGTCATTCAAAGCTGCAGCAGGGATGTCTCACAAAAGGGTCAGCTGTCTGTCAGCCACTGCCAGCACTGGTAGGCTGCAACATGTTTGTAAAGGAATGAAGGGTCCTTATGTTACCTGGGAGTTTCTTTCAGCCAGGGAATCCCTTAGTGGTGATTGATTTCGTTATTTGCCTGTATAAACATGCCCAGTGGAGCTCAGGACCATGACTGTAAGTTTCTATGTGTCAGACATCAATTTGAAAAGAGACATTGGGTTGCAGGTTTTGTTTGCATTTCTGTATTTTAACTGCCAACTTCTTTTTTTTTGACTGACAAACATTTTGTAAACTAACTTTGCTGTTCATAAGAACATTCCAAAGGAAAAAACTTATTCTTGAACTGACTGTTGGTGAATGGCACTTCACTCTAAATTTCCTATCTGAGGACCAAACTTTTTTACAAAATTAACAGAGTCTTTTACTCGTGGTATTATTTTGTTTGTATTTTTTCAGGCAAGACTGTAACTACTGACTTTTGATCATGCATTTAGAAATTGTATGACCCTTCATACCACAGTCTGTGAAACTCTGTATTCTCCAAGTATATTTCAGCATTACCTGACTGAAACAAGAAAGGAAAAAAAAAGAAAAAAAAAAAAAGAAAAAAAAAAAAGAAAGTCCTTGTAAAAGAAGCAGAGAATAAATAATGAAACCTTTTCCAGCCAGCTCAAACCGGATTCCCCATTTACTGCCAAGGAGGAACACTGTCCTGGAACATGCACTGAGGAAACCTGCAGCTGTCAGGCTAGATCCTCAAATTCAGCATGTTCAATGTTCTTTCAAATGAAAGCATTTTTGTGACCCTGAGTGAGGTGACTGTGAATGTGGAGAGAAAAAACAACAGCATCCACTGGCTGCAACCCCTGTTTATTGGTCAGATATGCAGAATCACATTACCGTGGTTTGTGAACTAGAAATCTGACAAGAGCAATTTGACTCTTGTATTTACATTTCTAGCAGTTTCATCTTGTCATTTGTGGTTTTCTTCAAATTAGAAAACAATTAAATGAAGACTCTGGCAAAGAAGTGGAGCCAGATGTAACAGTTTCTCTTTACTCTTTGTTAATAGCAGCAGCAGCAATGTAATTTAATTCTGTCAGCTCTTCAGCTGCTCAGCAGCTGAGGAGATACGTGAAGGAAAAAAGGATCATTCTCCTAGGATGTTGGATCAGCATCCAATACTCTATCTGCCAAAAAAGAAGAGGGAAGCCCTTGAACCACAACTCTGCTGGGACTCTGGGAGCATCACCCCGACCACTCCAACCTGACAGACCCCCCAGCGCTGTGCCAACACCATTTGGAGAGGGAAGAGTCATGAGCTCACATTACATTATCCCAAAAGTGAGCAAATAAAGCTCCCTCTATTAAACAAATAAGATACACATACCAGAAAATCATATGGCCAAAAAGGGATTTCTTTTACATTAGTGAAACGTTCATTCACAAACAACACTAATGTCATTACTCAGCCAGATACAACCCTTGGGAAACAGTTTTGATTCCCAGAGTTACTTATTTTTACATAAGCCTCAGCCAGCTGACCTTTCCATTCATGCTGGGCACACAGAATTTTCTACCTGCTGTAGGAGAAACTCTGCCCTCCACCTGTAGCAGAACTCCTCGACCGGAAACATCTGAGATCATGAGACAGAAGTTTCCTTGGGAGAGAGCTCCCAGGGCAAGAACTGCAAGAGCTTCTCAGCTTGGAACCAGCCCTACTCTTCCCACATCACTGTGGACAAGTGATAAAGACAGAGACAGAAAAATACTCAGCTTTGATTTCTGCGAGAGTTTTGTGTGTTTCCCTGTCCTGTCATTTGAAAAATAGGAATAAGAGCACTACTCAGAAAAGTGATGACAACACGTACATCAAATATTGCCAGGCTATATTTGATACTATGACAATGATACAGTGAAATTTCTTTACCACTACCATAAATATCCAAAGTTATCATTCTTCCTGATATTCTGCAAAAAATACTATCCTATTGCAGCAGTTGAGGGAGAGGAGGCAGTGCCTGATATCAGAGATTTAAATCCTGCTAATCAAATAATTAGTCTGATAATTAGTCTGAAAGGAAACCAGGTCAAAAAATTATCATTACTCTGCCCTAGCACAGCCTCCTGTCCCCACAAGGGCACTGCCACACAAACTGCTGACTCTGCATTTGTCACACTTGGGTGTCAGAACCCCCTGGGTAGGTGTAGGTGTGAGACCTAGGGACTGGAGGAGAGGAAAAAAAAAGTAACTTAGAATGAATTTTTTTTACAAAGTATCACAGTTACAGAAACTAAAAAAAAAATCAACCAACAAAGCCCCACTGAGGAGCCACATCTGAGATGTCCATCTGCATTGGGATGTTTTTCTATTTTAACTATAAGTGTCCACAAAAAAAAGACTGACTTAACAGGGCAACACGTTACATGATTTGCCCTTTTTGCTCACTGTACAAAGAGGCAGCACCATTTAGTCACCTCGTGATAACAGAAATCAGGTGCCCATTTGCTGGAAGAAGTGGGGTTACAGGGCCTGAAGCTACATTTTAACACTGCCAAGGTTTCCAGCCTTATGAAGCTGCTTTCTGCAAGGTCTGTGGTGTCACCTTTTCCCCAGCCACATGGGAATGGCTGTCCATATTCTAAAAATGGGTTCTAAGAATTAATCTTTAATAAAGTTTGGCACTTGAGCTCCAGAAGGTAAGATCAAAGGGCCATCTAAGCATTACCCTCAGGTATATAGGCACTTTTCCCATTGAAGTCACCAAAGAATTTGGCCCACAGTATGTTACTCATCCTTACACTAATTAATTTTTACAGACTAATTAGTATGCAACATGACAGGCTTGAACTAAATGCTCCAGTTTCATTTGGTTTATGTTTTCTGGGAAAAGACTTTGCCTGAAAGAGTGATCTTTTAAATGGTTCTTGTTAGCAACATGAACAAAAGGACCTAAACCTTGCAGCATTCTTGATGACCTTAAATGATTGACTATAAACTTTTCTGTTACAGGGATTCCCTTTCCTCTCCACAGAAGTGCTGAACTTCTTGCAGTCTCACACACCAGTGCTCACTGCCTAGAAACATTTTTAATTAGTGTGTATTTTTGCGCTGGAGGAAAGAACATGGGTTGTGCTGATCACTCTCTTCAAGAAGATTATAATCCTAGCAGCAAAACAAGATGCTTGTCTAGATAAGGATCAATGAAAATGCTGTACATGGAGACTGAGACTGCAGCCTCAAAGCTAGTAACCTGGACTGCACAATTTGTGGTAATATGATATTTTAACAGCAACAGAAGCAATAAAGTCACAGCTTAAAGCCTCTGCTCCAGCCTCCTGTTGTTCCTGCTTCAGTCAGATGCCATTGAAGCAGAAAGGTCATGTTCCTACAGCTCCGATTCAGTGGTTGTTGGTCCTGGTAGATTTTCCTTAGCATACTGAACTTCAGCAATTGCATTATTTATACCTGGGACTCACACCAAACTGGAACCAGTCGGCCAGGTAAGCTCACTGGTGTTCTGGTTTCATCATTACTATACTGCAGTTATTTGTCCAAATGGAAAGTGTTTCTTGGAAACTAAACCAGGCATAAAACCAAACAAGCCCCTTCCCCAGCCCCCTCCTGAAACAGCTATAACAGGCTTTATAGGAAACATACGATGGCTTTCCACATTAAACCCAGAGGAACACAACTGCTGAATTGTTGGGGTCCTTCCATATAATTTGTGCAAAACAATTCTGGCATCAGAAGTCATTTTTTTCACTATCTCCAACACATCCAGGAGAACCCAGTCCAGGTAACGTGCACTTGAAATGACCTCCTTATCCACATCAGGAAAACATCTACATAACTTTTCATGGAACTGAAAGAAATTAAGCATCAGAAAAAGGAATACAAAATCAACTACTGGTTTGGATTAGACTCTTCTCACCTGCATCCTATATTGGATTATACAGTTCCTTAGTGTTAAAAGTACATGTAATAAAATAGAATTCAGGTGACAGCTCTGGTTTACTTTTTGTGAGACCAGCTACAACACAATACATGCAAGAGACTTTAGGAAAACTTTGCTTATAAACTAAATTATCCTTGTGTTTTTCTGATGTCCTCCCATTCACAACCCCAGTAGAGTTTATCCATTAATGGGGGAGAAATTAGAAGAAAACTATGTTTTAATGTGAAGCATGTGCTTGGAAATACTTGGAAACTCAGCTCTTACAATTCACAGCAATAATGCACTGAGGAATATTTGTCCTTAAAACCAAGACCCCAGTTAAGTGTTTTCAAGAACAACATAATTGTCTCCATGAAGATAACTGAGTACTCATTATTTACAAGCCCTGAAACATTCAAGACTGCTGGTATGGGGGCGAACAAGAGGAGATTGTTACTTGCTTGAGATTTTATTTTCAAGAAAGCAAAGAACTTTTTCTAACAAGAGATGATAAAGGACCCTTTCTGGTAGGTGGGGTTTTTGCTACCTTATTTTCTTTTCAGCATTACATTTTTAAAAATTGTCTCTGGAAGCTAGCTACAAATGTTCTTACTTTGTAGTTTTGTCCACAGAAAAATACTGCAGGGTTGCTTAAATGGGCAAGTTTTTGCTTTGATTACCAATAAGTTTCCAGGAATCCTGGACAAAAATAGTCTTTTGCTACAGAAGTAATTCCTATTACTTAACCACAGTAGTGACCTCTTGCTTTGAACTTGCAATTTGTTGTGTTATAGGAGGAGTTAAGAAACAAAACTGGTTTAGTGCAGGGTCATTTAGGCCAGTGAAAACAAAGGTCATCACTTACCTCTTGTCCTTCAGTGGGACATACACTGATTGGGAGTAGGAGATGGCAAGGGAAAGTGGGACAGGGCTGCCTTTGCAATCAGAGGAGAAGGAAGTTGGTGCAAGACCTAGATGAAGCTCACTTGCTACCACTGGCAGGACCACAGAAAGAGTGAAAACACAAGAGAGATCTGTGAGCACTGAATGGACTGGGAGAATCTGGGCTAAGGGCCAACAAAAGGGAGGACCACCTGGCGGGGGACCCACACCTGTAACATTAGACTAAGGCCCTCAGCAGAAAACAAACAAAAAACAAACAAACCAAAAATCCAGAAAAAAACCCAAAATACAGATGTAGTAGCAATAAGAGAAAAAGGAACTTCCAAAATTCCTCTCTCTTTGGCTGTCCTATTTTAACTCAATAAGAAATTGTTACGTCCAGAATTCCTGCAGTGCTGCCAAACTTCACCTTGTTACTGACAGCCTGGCAAACTTCTGTTTCCTAAAAGAGCTCCAGATCTTTGACTTAAGTAACTCTGTATTGATTGAGGTTTCATTCTTTTTTGCCTAACTGCTAAGATTGCAGATGTTGTCTGTTAACTGAAGCATTTTCTTCCAGCCTTCATTACTCCTCACACTTCTCTACTCTAGGTCTCATCTATTCTCTCTGCTGCTCTTTCCATTCACCAGCCCTCCTTTAAAACCTATTTCTGAGAGATGCTTGGCACTAAACCAGACAACTTTCCAGCTGACCTGGCCTTTGACAAAAGCAACTAATACAAATGAAAAAAACAACAACACAGAGCTCTTCAGTTTTGACAACCTAACTTAGAGAATGTGAAGCCCTGCAAGACAAAAGTATCAGAAGGTCTTTGCAGCTCACTGGTGCCTGTTGATAAATATCTCTTACCAGCTGGAGGACAGCCTCCATGCCACGTCTTCCTCTTTCCATCACTGTTGCATAATACAGCTTCATTTCATTTCTGAAAGAAGTTTGTTTACCAAGAGGAAAGGCAAAAAGAATATGTTTTGTCACCTCTATGCTAAACCTATTGTCTCCTTCCTAAAAGCAATCATCTTTAGATATTAAAATGGGTATTGCATAGCATTTCTTCTAATCTGCCTGCATTGCCAATTCAGTTCACAGATTGCATTCATTCTCCTTTCAAAAGCTTACATTGTGGAGTCAGAACTTTCCTAAGAAATAGCATTTGCTCACATCAGCCTCGAGTTGGAGAGGCAAGGACAAAGTCAAGAACAGAGGAGAGATTGTGCTTTAGAAAGAAGACAGACGAGTCAGAGGCTGGAGCTGGTTATGACATATTTTGGAACAATTCAGATTAAAAAGCAGAAATATATCACAGTTGCTTTTGTTTTCTTCCAGTTGTGAAATAATAACAGCAAGAAAGGCATAGAGCACAAGTCACACTTAAACATGGTGATGGATAATTTGCTCTCACCATATAACAAGATCAAATAAGTCCAAACTTTTCCCAGCTTGTGCCCCAATCTCTTTGGTCCTGGTCCCAACTCTGATTTTCAGACCTATCTCTGAAAGGGGCCAAACCCAAAATTCCAGCCCTAAACACAAGAATACTGGGGCATTCCAGGATCTTTTACGATCTATATCTGGTGAGTTGGTACCAAATGTCAGCCCACTCTACAGGCAAGGAAAGCATCCCTTGAACTGGCTCCTCAGCTCATCAACTCCTCTGGGCACTAAGAACATTGTGAAAACATGAGATGCATGGATGTACATCCCTGTATGTATATATCCATGTATATCTAAATATTTCTCAATTGCACAGAATCAGTGTCTCCACTGACCAAATCCTGTCTTATTGTTTGATTCTTTATTTTGGAGGCACAGAGTAAGAAAGCTGCAACATCATACACAACTCCTCTTTCTAAACCTCCCCTGAGGCAGAGGGACTCTTCCACCCACCCGTATTTTTGTCCACAGTTCAATAAATACAATTTCCTGTATGGTGCAGGCAGATGCCTCAGTTCCAGGTCTGCATTAAGGCTTTGCTAGGGAAGCAGAGAGCAAGGGCAATGGCACTGGAGTGCTTGAAGGCAGCAATTCAGAAACATCATTCCCTATCAATGCAGGGCACTAACACCAATGTAAAAGATCTCATTCTGCATGGATCACCCATCTAACCCTAGAGAAGGTGCTAATAAAGACAGAGTTTTAATTCTGCACACTGTAAGACCATGCAAGGCTCACAAAGCAGCAGAAATGTACCTATAACTCTTATGTGTATCTCCAGACAAATGATGCAGCTTTCTTTATGACATCAATTTACTTTTCACTTTGCAATTACGTAAAAACAGCAATAACATGGGAAGAGAGATGATGTGACGGATCCTAGTGCTGAATTATTCATTGCCCTTCAGCTGCTGACTTCACATCAGACAGCTCCCAATGTACCTCGCATAAATCACTGTGGATCTTTTTTTTTTTGTCACTGCCACTCTAAGATCCTATCGGGTGCTTTTTCACCTAAATACCATAGGATAATGGTCCTCTTTCAAGGAGGGGTTGCACATACATTGATTGGAATGGAGGCCTGTGTCCTGCACTCATCAATGATTGGTGAGGAGAAAGTAATGCACTGAAGCAGATGCATCAGATGCATAGGCTTCATATAGAAAATAAGCTGGTTTATATACATATAAATGTCTGGTGTCATCATGAGGAATATACACATAGAATTTGGTATACCTAATGTTCAATATCTGATGGGCTGAATTACCTCACAGGGCTGAGTCTCACAAAGACAGCAATATTATAAGACACTTGGGGAGAATAGAGGATGAATTTCATCATCTCTGTTTTGCATTTATTTATTTATTATTTATTTGTTGTATTCACTTCCTAGCACTTGGACTTGACCAGATGAACTTCAGCTCCACTTTGGGGCAATCAGGGTTTTTTTGCATTGCAAGAGCACCTGCTGTAACAATTGCAAACTTCAAAGGAACAGGCTAAACAATAAACACTCAAAAGCCATTTGGTGGTACCTTCTATGCACTATACTGGTTTCCAGATCAGTAAAGGGTTAAGCAGTGTGTTTCATTCCTACTTTCCAGGCCCTTGGGCTGGTGAGTAATTGCTGACTGTGAACTCTGCAGGGATTTGTGTTTTTCTACCTTGCCTGCACAGGGTCTATTGCAGTGGCACCCCTTCTTTCTTGCTCCCCAAGTGCTGTCACCTACACTGTGGCAAATAATAAAAACATAATTCTTAAGATATTTGCATCTTCAGTGGGCAATCTCTTCACCAACAGTTTGTTGGGCTTTTTTTTAAGGATGGCTTGGCAAGCTGTGATTTTATTTTGCTGCAAATGAACAAATGATTAAATCTTCTCCTTCTCCCCATTTTCCCTCAAGCTACTTCTGAGACCTTCACAGATCACAAGGGTTTCAGGAACAAGCCCAAATTACTGTGGCAGAACAAATTGCTCTACCTCAGCTGAGCTATGGCAACAGCCAATATATGAACTCTTAGCCCTTATGGCAGGTACAGGGTGGCACAACTTCCCAGAGCCAGGCATGAAAGGTGTTGAGGCAGAGTTGATACACAGGCAGTTACAGTAGCTCACTGACATGCAGTAATATATTAAGTCACATTTAATGTCTCCAAGGCTTAGGATCCTCTTTTATTTCATGTACTACCTTATGCTGTAGCCTAGAGAACTGCCTACAGCAAAGATCATCTTTCAGCCACATGGGCAATTTTGTTCTGTATGTTGCACTACAGCATTTGTGTCCACCTGCTCCAGTGGGTCTCTTTTTTGACATAACATTTGCTTCTCTGAAGCTCTTTATTGGAATTTATTCGTATTAGTGTTTCTTTGTAATATGACAGCTCCATTTAGACAGCCCTATAGAAGTACAGACTAAAAAGAGGGTCCCTGCATGGAAGAATTTAGCCATGTTCTTGTTTATTTTAATTTGTCTGCCTATGCCAGGAGCAGAAGGATGTAGAAACAACAGGATATCAAAGAACAAAAAGAAAAACAGGGAATGCTCAATGGGAGCTTTTCTGTCATGGACTAACTTTAGTTTACAGGAGAACCTGGGATGAGCAAAGCTAATGAGGCCTGGTTTACCTTAATATTTGATGTATTTTATTATTTCATAGCTCATAAATGGCGATAGCAAGCGATACCTCATACATATGTATAAAAAATACATGCAAAATCGAGTCAGCTGTGAATATTATTACATCTTAGAAACTAGGATTAAGAGTAAATAAGTGACCTGGGGAAGAGGAAGGTCATAGCAAATCTAGAACTAGGTTCCAGGTCTTTCAAGTCCCAGCCCAAGGCATGAACTAAGTGGAAATATTCATGTGCTCACGCATTTGCAGGATCAGGGCCTGCAACTGTAATCCTACTTGGATGTAATCCAGCCTAGATGAAATTTAATTTACTCATGAGATCTTAGTTTAAAAATGCTGGTTTCATGAAAATCTAGCATTACTATTGATTTTTTTTAAGCTGTAAATTGGGCAAATACAGACGTAAATGCAAACCACAAAATACTTGAACAGATGCACAAAGGACATCCAGTCACCAGACTAAAATCATTGGAAACTTGCTTGTCCCCACCCCTTCATTCTCCTTCTGTATTTTGTTAACATTTAGAAAATAAGAAAATATGTATTTCTGACCTCTTTGTTAAAAATATCACAAGGTTCATCAAGAGAAGTATTTGGAAACCTCAAAACTCTTCTCCATTTCCATGAATACCTGAAATTCAATGCCTCTGATTAAGCAGAAAAGGGATGAACTGTTGTGTGAAGCTGACAATAATTGTGAGCTGAAGAATGGCATGTTCATTGCAAGTAGCTGGTAATGATTTCATGCAAAGGATTAGAGAGCTGGAGAGGGGAAGCCAAGCTGAAGTTTGTTTACAGACAAAGAAAGTCCATGGGAGGGGGTGCTGGGAGTACCCATAAATTGCTGAGCTCCTGAAGACAATAGGAGAGATGGATTCTCTGCTCTTGTAAGGTAACTTCCTACGGCAAATGCTTCAAACCTGGCTTTCTACCATCAAAGACCTAAATACTAATTTTCAAAGTGTCAGTGACTCCCACAGATGTCACAGGGATTTTTAGCTACCCAGAATCACTAGCTGCAGAAAGGTTCCCCTCCCTCTCATTACAAAATTGTAGCCAAAATGAAATAAAAATAATTTTAATTACAATGTTCCTGCCTGGACTTTATTTTCTTGGTCAAGCAAACAATAAAAACTCCAAAATTATTGTTTCAAAAATCAGAAAGGTCTTCCACTTCTAATAGAATGAAATTTTCTCCAAAAAGCATAACTATTATTTCTGGGAAATTCTGTGTAACTGAACAGCTATTTTTTCCATTAAAAAAAGGTTTTAATTTAAAATTATTTAGCCATTTCTAAAATATACACTTGTACAAATCAACTATATTACATCCAGGAACCAAAAATACTAATTAGGAAATCGAGCCTACCTACTCAGGCTTAGAAAATAAGCTGGCTTTGTTTCTTAAAATCATTAAACCGTCTTCCCATTTAAAAATATTAAAATACAGCATGTTTTAGTGATACAGATAGTAAAATGATACAGCCACTATCAGCTTGAATGGATTATCCTGAAAGAATGCCATCTGCTAAACCCAAAATGTTTCTTTGAACGATGGAAAGACACCGATCAGCGCTGTTCTCAGCACATGCTGAGGCCTCCTGCGAACTGAGCGTGTTTTTATTCTGTAGCCAACTTTTAGTTTTCCAACTTTCAAGAAAAAGACAGAAAGAAGCTAATGACACCCCTTAAAACCAAGCTAGAAGGGTGCTGCAGATCCCTGCCCCAGGGCAGCAGAGGCTGCCCAGACATCTGCTGCTCTCTCGGGCTCTGCTGGCAGCGCGGCACACGGGGAACACCACGGGCTGCGTGATTTACAAATCACTCCAGTTGCTTTTGCCTCTTAATATCACTAAATCTCTTTCTCCCTTCTCTTTCCCCCCTCTCCCCCTCTCTTTCACTGCACTATATTTATATCTGGAAGGCTGCGTTCAAGCATTTGGAGATGATGTTTCCTGTGGAAACCTTTGAATTATTTCAACAATTTCACAGCGTGTTGCTTTTCTCTTCTGTTCCTTGCTGCCTTGTTCTGGTGATTGGTACTAACAGTAATAGGAAAAATGGTAAAGAAAACAATGCCAAGACTGGCTCTGCCAGAGGAATCCTAACACAGCACTAAGATCTGATTTCAATTAGATCTGCTCAAGGGAAAGAAATACTCCAGTGGGGAACTGATCCTGGGCTGGAGTCAGCCCTCCTCGGGCTGGGGCTGCTGCCTGTGCAGGCAGAGGCTGGGCAGCAGGACGTGCCCCACAGCCCCCCTGCCTCCCCCTGCTCTGAACCCTGCTTTCCAGTCTTGTAAAGAGCAACAGATATATTTATATCTGGAAGGCTGCGTTCAAGCATTTGGAGATGATGTTTCCTGTGGAAACCTTTGAATTATTTCAACAATTTCACAGCGTGTTGCTTTTCTCTTCTGTTCCTTGCTGCCTTGTTCTGGTGATTGGTACTAACAGTAATAGGAAAAATGGTAAAGAAAACAATGCCAAGACTGGCTCTGCCAGAGGAATCCTAACACAGCACTAAGATCTGATTTCAATTAGATCTGCTCAAGGGAAAGAAATACTCCAGTGGGGAACTGATCCTGGGCTGGAGTCAGCCCTCCTCGGGCTGGGGCTGCTGCCTGTGCAGGCAGAGGCTGGGCAGCAGGACGTGCCCCACAGCCCCCCTGCCTCCCCCTGCTCTGAACCCTGCTTTCCAGTCTTGTAAAGAGCAACAGATTGTTTCCTGGAGTCCACTTTGCATCGACACTGCCTACAAACCACACCATCTCCAAACTCTTTATATATTTAATGTGGGTTCCAGAGGACAAGGGTGCTCACACATACATTTAGTCAAATATCTGAAGAAATCCTAAAATGCTGCGTATAAAGATAATTAATGATGATCCCCCAATCCTCACCCAAGGAAAAAGTTTTTGTGTTGTTTGCATTTTTTAGTTGCTTTTTGGTGTGTTTTTGTTTGTTGTTTGGGGTTTTTTTGTTTGGTTTGTTTTAGTTTTGGTTTTGTTTTGCTGTGGTTGTTTTGTTGGTTTGGTGTTTGTTTTTTTCTGAATGAAGACTCTGATTTCCTGGTTTCTTTCAAATTTTTAATATTGCACTTTTTAAAACTTTCAAACTATTGATTCTTGTGCTGTAAACCCAGACCCTCCTATGAAAGGTAATGAAGTGAGAGGTGGAATTAAGAATGCCCATGCCCAGATGTGTTGTAGCACATAAGAACAGTTTACAAGGAAAATGCAAAACTGCCAGCAGAGCAGTGACGGGTTAGCTGTCTATATAAATATATTGTGCAGGAAACATATCACCCAGCCTGGCTTCTGGACTTTGGTCTGGGGTATGAAAGCTCAGCTGCTACCGCCTGCACTTGAGAAAATGAGAATATACTATTTTTATGATGGTTCAGAGCAGTTTACACTGTTCCTCAGCAAGGAGGCTGTGACTGTTCCTTGAAGCAGGGGTAGATATGAAGGGCTCCTAATTACATGCAGAGGCTGGGCTGGACCTAATGCGGGGAAGAAAAAAGGCGTTTCTGTCCCGTTTTCTGTGTTGTTAATCCTGCCTCTTACTCCTGGGGTTTGCAGCCCAACACCTGCCCCTTTCCCTGGCCCCTCTCTTCACCCTCCTTTCCTCCATCCTCACTCCTGTTTGGGGTGAGTGGGCCCCAGGGCAGATGAATTTGGGTTCCTGCAAAGATCTGCTACTGAATTCTTACTTTCTGAGTTTTTCTGCTAATTTCACAAAGCAACTTCTTGTATAATTACATCCCTGCACAGGTCACATCTGCAGGATCAGGCACTCATTCACACGTGCTATTAAGTTGCAACAGAAACAATCTGAAATATACGCAAAAGAAATATACACATTCCCAGCTTTCCCTTAAATTAGATTTCCTATCCTATTCCTCATGTGGGTACGGTCATTTTTAATTTAAATTTGTTAGAAATAGACATTAATTTTAAGGAGATTTCATAAATCCCATGCCAATGTTATAAAGCAAGCATGTAAATATGTCAGTTTGCAGAAAGCCAGGCTTTAAAAAAAATAGGAAAGAGCATAACACTGCTGACATATTCCCATCAGACGCGAAAATTTCTATCCAAAGCTGCTTTCTATCTCAGTGGCAAGGAACCATTTCTGAATAACAGAGATAAACAGATAATGCAGAACCTCTGGGCTGTTACTTGGCAGCATGTGGGAAGCAGCCTGAGGGGGCTGCTCCTGGCTCCACAGCTGTCCCAGGAAACCACGCCAGGGAGGTGCAGCCTCCGACAGGCTGGGCAAGAGGTGGGACTGGCATTGCCCACAGGATAAGCAGCCTCAAAACAATTTTTCCCTCCTTTCAGACCTTTACATCTGTGCATCACTTGCAACCACAGTGAGGAACACAGAGGAGAGAACAAGGGGAGCCACTGTGTCCTGTGCCTGCAGATGTGGGACTGTTCAGTGGAGTGTCCTCTCCAGAGCTTTTCTAAGCCACAGTTTAGATGTTTAAGATAACAGAGATCTATCCCTCTCCTGTGGGGGAGCTTTCCTAGACCTCAAAGCGCTCTCCTCCCAGAAGTTGTGTAACACAGCAATGGGAAATGGGACTATAGCACACTTGGGCAGCTTTGGAACCTGCTGCTGTACAGTGTGAAGAAGTGGGAACACTTTCCTTTGGAAAATGAGCATTAAATTCAAAAGATGTCTGCCACTGCCAAGAAGAAGTTCTCTGTAGGTTGGTCTGAGCACTTTTGATGCATATACACCCCTGCCCAGGCAGGTCAGGGGTGGTGAACCCAGGGACCATGGGGGTGTAAGAGCCTGAACCTGCTCCAGCCTTCCTGCTGTTCTGCTGTGATGCAGCTCCCCTTGGCAGCTCTTGGAAACAGCAGGGAAAAGAGGCACCATAACATTTCTCCTTTAAAACTTAGGAAAAGTTGAGCTTGCCCAGAAAGAGCCCTTCTGCTGTCCAACTTTGGTTCCCTTATTTACAGAGCAATACTTTCTTCTATTGCCCTCCTGCCTGTTGCTATTTATAATACAGGGAAGCTTTTTTCATACAAAATGCCAGGGAAAAGTTTTCCTGTGCTGCTCAGCCCATCATACAAGGGCTGCTTTGTGTCCCTTGCAAAGGGCTTTGCCATTTGGGGAAGCTGGAGGTCTATAAGAAGCTAAAAAAAAAAAAAAAGAATGTACAGGAGAACATGCTTAACATTTTGTTGCAGTCTTTGAAAGTCTTTACGAGAAGCTGAATATTTGGAGCAGATAACCCAGCCATGCAAGGCCTCTGCTGAGGTTTCTTTCAACATATTACTCTAATTTTCTCCTTTCCTATTGATCTGTAGGGTACCACCTCTTCAAACTCCAGACAAATTGATCCTCTGAGTAACATCTGTGCACACTATTAATCTTTTTCACACATTTGATGTTCCACATTACTGGACACAGGACACACACTATGACTCAAGTATTAATCAACTAATACCTGAAAATTAGGCTTGTGTCTACTGTATAAACGTTGACAGACTATCCATCACCTGCCTGAGTGAATAAATGAATTTTGCCTTTGTTGCATGCACGGTAGCACGCTGTGGCCTGGAATATTTGCTGGGCTTGGAGGACATCCTACAGGCAGGGCAATGTGCAGCCACCACTGGGCAGCCACCTGTGCAGGATGGGGTTCAGGTGAGGAGGAGGACCATAGACCCCCCCACCAGACCAAGGCACTTCCAATTACAGCAACAGGCTTTTTTCAGTGTAATTTGGAACAAAAAAAAAAAGATCGGAAATCCATTTGCCACATGGGCTAAGGCCACTCCATAGATGTCCCAGGCTACTGTCCAACCTGGGTCCCAGAACGAAAATGGAAATACTGTTGTATGCACCATTCCTGATTTTACTGCACATTAGCTGAGTGCTGCATTTTTGCCTCTGGTGCAAAAGGTCCTGAACTTGCACCACTATCAAACCTTATTTCAACACCTCCTGACAGGCAATAAGACAATGTTTGCCAGGCAAAATCTTGGACATGGCTTCATCTTATTTTTCCTTCAGCAACAACCCCCCCATAACCATTGAAACAGATGGTTATTTCTTCCTAGGAGCTGGTAGAGCAATCTGATCCCAATGCCTGATTGTGATCATTGCTGACTCTGACACCCTCCTGGCAGGCTCCTCTCTTCTCTTATGTCAACTTCCATTTAACCAAGAAGGAAGGGGGAGAAGAGGACAGGCACAGCTGAAAAACAGGGAGTTTGGGTCCCTGCTCAGGCCAGGCTGCAGCAGAAGCAGGGCAGATCAATGGCCCCCACCCGAGACCTGTGAAAAGGGCCAGAGAGATTTTGACTGAGCATAATAAAAGGCAGTTAAAGCCTAGCTGCAGCATTGCTCTTGGGTAGGACAAAACTGTGTAAATCATCTTCGTTCCAGTTTTGTTGGGGTTTTTTTGTTGGGTTTTTTTTGTGGGGTTGTCGTTTTTTAAGTGGTTTTCTTAGAAGAGGAAATTTATCCAGGGAGGGTCTCTTGTGACAACTTATTGAAAGCATCTAAAAAATCTGGAAAATTAAATAGATGAGGTTATTTGGCAACTAAAAAGTGAAACACTGTATCTACAGAAATTAAGCTGTTGGGTTTTTGATGGATGCCTGAAAGCTTTGGGAGAAAATTCCAATGAAAAAACAACTTTTGCTAGTAACAAAAATAATTTCCTCCTCACCCAGAGAGATTAATTCACTTACATTCCCCTCTCAGGCTGGAATTCTTCCTGCTCCATCTTTTTCTAATAGTAATTTTAAATTTATTTATTTTTTTTGCAAAGCAGGGCAGAGGCCCCACAATAAATGGAGAGTGAGGCAGGCTCAAAGGGTCCACACTGACCAAGGGTTGCTAGAGCACGTCAGAGCAGGTTGGGCTCTGTAGGTCAGACTCAATCACTACAGCTGCTAATGGGGTGAAAGAGAAGTGTCTCCAATTCAGGTCTTTGACGAGTCTAGGTCACTTGGGAGCTGCCAATCTCCCTCCTGGCTCTGCAGGAACCACAGCATAACTGTGTTATTAACAGAGGTACCTAAGGTAAAGCACTAAAGGTAGGACAAGTCATTTTCTGTACTTGCTGGCTGCACTTCCATACCAGCAGCTCCCTTCCTGTGCTTTGTCTCTCCACTTTGGCATGTGAGCTCAGGCTTCACTGACACCTTCAGTCAATATGGGAATACAAATAACAACAAAATAAAAACATTTCAGCAGCAGCTAAAGGCTAAAAGCAATATTAAAAAGCCTAAAAAAACCCAAAACCCAACTGCAAAGAAAACAAAGTAATTTCCCATATATAATTATACAGACTTGCACTCATACAAGATTGAATACTCAATCTAAAATAGCTTTATGAAGACACTAAAGATGTTACAAATTTAGGTCTTAGAAGTCACACAAGTCACATTCCAGACCAGCCAAAGATGGACATGAGGGACATAAAGGATGTAAGCATTAATCTAGGTATTGTTCATGCAATTACTCCATGAGAAAGCACACATAGTTATATATTTCAGAGAAGCCTAATTTTTCCATCAATTATGTCTCAAGCTCTAAAATCACTGAGTTTCAACCAGCTCTGCAGTCCCTAATCCTGTTATCTGCTACCTAACAGATAATCCTGTTATTTGCTGCCTATCTGCTATGACCTGGGTCAGACAACTCTGAACCTGACTGCACTGGGCAGTCTCCTGGGAGAGGAGCCCTGTGGATTTGAAGCCCATTCAAAAAGGGCACTGAGCTGTTATTTCCCTTACCCAGGGGATGTTGTCCCTCCCCAGCTTTCCTGTAGCTGCTTCAGACACTGGAAGGCCACTATAAGGTCTCCCTTGAGCTTTCTCTTCTCCAACCTAAACAGCCCCAACTCTCTCATCCTGTCCTCATAGGAGAGGTGCTCCAGCCCTCAAATCAGCCCTGTGCATAGTGTTCTTTAATAACAAAAAAATAGCCCATAAAACTGGTCAAAACTAGTAATCAGAATTTCCTCTATCACACCAAATATCAACAGGATGGACTTAATTCTCCCCAGCATTAGCTGAGCAGCTGACATGCATGGCCAGGCTGCTGGAGTCCACTGAGAAACCAAGCATATGGAAACTAGACAACATTGAATTTTATGTCTGCATCCCTTATCGGCCCTCATGCCCACAGAGCATTGATCTGCATCAGGGTGAGGAGCTGATTAGAAACATAACAGAAGAACATTCTTTAAAATCTACTTAATTGCTTGTACCTACTCTCCACACATCCCAGAGAAGAGTTCCTGCTATCAGCTGATGTGGGAGGTGAACCATGAAAAAAACAGGTTTTGCTCAAAGTAATTCCATTAGGGCTTGAAATGACTGGGTGAAACATGAGTAAGGGAAATCATTGCAGAAACACAGCAGCTGGGCTCCATGACATCACTTGCAGGAATCAAAAGGAAATGAGCTTATAAGTTATGAAGAAAAAAACTCACCTTTTTATTTTTGTTTGGTTATAAAGTTACAGTTTTTTTTCTGAAGAAGAAAACAAGCAAAAAGAAAAGAAAAAAAAATATGCTCCTGATATTTTGCCCTTTTGAGGAAATCGTTTTGCATGCATTGAAGCTGACAAGGAAATAAAATGCCTGAAATCCTTTCTGCGTGCTGTGCATGAAGACGAATTATTGCAGAAGCAATAGTACCCCAGGCTTCAAGAAAAATACAGTAGTGCACAATCAAAAAGGTGATGAAGAAAAAGGAGGATGCAGTGGTTAACATCTACATTATTGTTGCTGTCACTTGTTCATATGTTTTGACCTGATTGGGTAGTTTATCAGTAACTAGTTCTTTACTAGGCATCATGTTTATTGTCAAGGGATATCAAATAAATGACAAATAACTGCTTTTAGAGTTCAAAGAGCAAAAAAATAACACAAACCAGGATATTTACTGCAAAGGTTTCTGCCTCATGTTTAGCTCACTTGCTTGTGTCTTACTTCAAGATGTGCTAGAATCTTTCAGCCACAACCCAGAAGACAAATCAGAAATCAAGAAAGCATTACAGGCAGAGCTTCTAATTCCTTCATGCTCAGTAGGATAGGTGTGTTAAGAGATGGTGTCAAGGTAATATACCTAATTATTGAACAAAAAACATTTTACTAAGTAAGGCCATTTCTTTCCCTGTTTCAATTACTGCTAGAGAAGTAAAAAGCCATTTTGGTGGATTCTCTTTTTCATTAAAACTGAAGAGCTATGAAGTCAGAGACCTGCAATGGGTTTAATCCAGCTGGATCCAGTACCTGTGCTCCTCCTTCATTATGGAAAATAAAATGGCATCTCCTAAAGCAACCTGTGGTAACCAACTGTATTTTGGAAAGGTGACATGATCACCCTCAGGTGATGTGAGTTCCCTCTGCATTATACATAGTCTAGACACCTGCAGTAGTGAAAACTACAAGAAATTACTTCAGTACCTCTGGAACACAGCTGACTTGTGCACACGGTGGTCCTTGTTCCTGGCCATATCCATTATTTCACTCCAGATGGACATTCCATCCCTGCGTCGTTTCCCGATGTGTCCAGCCACGTGTCTGTCTCCCAGACACTGTCCCACCCTCACTCCATTTTACAAGGTTTCAGCCTCAAAAACGTTATCATAAAGGAGTGTCCAGTGTAAAGATTTCCTCATAAAAAAAATAACTCTGTTCACAAATAAATGAGAACGTGCTTAAATCCCAGTGAAACCAATGGAACATAAGCATGTGCTGAAAGCCCTTCCTGCATGGGGGCCTATTGCCTTCCTCTTCCTAAAACCTACTTCAGTTGAGCTCATATTTCTTGTTGGCAAGAACTTAAAAAGGAAAAAAAGGAAAAAAACCCTTTCCTATAAAAGCTGAACTTAATAGAGCACTCTAGCATTCTTAATTGCTATATTTTTTGTGTTGCTGCAAATACTTATTAATAGATTTTTTTTAAAGGAAAGGTTATATTTCATATCAAAAATACATAGCAAAATTAATTTGCACAGTTGTACGCCACAAAGTTTTGCAACGTTAATCAATCTAGATAGCTGGAATGTGGGAGAAAGTTTTGTTTCCAAATGGAGAATGATTACAATATACATGGGGTTGCTGTCTTGCCAACTTCCTTTTAATCAACTCCTTTCTTTATACAGAATGAAGGCCATGAGACATCTTAAAACTGCAAGCAACCTCTTCACTCAAAAAAGAACAAGGCAGTTTTTTGGTGTGTGTTTTGGGTTTTTTTTAAGTGGGTGAAGGAATCCACTGATGTAATAAATGTATCCATGTATTCCAAGTATAACTTGGAGCCAGTGTAGTTATAAACTCCTTAAGATCAAGGTTCATCATAAAACTGGGCCCTACCTTTATTTTCGTAGTGCTAGTGGTTGCCACTAGAATTCCTGAATCCCTTCTTCACACCATCTGGAATGCATACACCAGCAAGTTTATGATGAAAAATATACTGTGCACTAGAGCTGGGCTTTTTTAGAGTAGAAGTAACTACAAAGGCAGTAACGTGCAAGGACTATACATTTATTTTATGGCAAGAACCAATGTGTTATTTTCCTTTTGGTCTAACCAAGCTGAAGAGAGACTATAGAAGAAACTTTGCAAACAAATACTGTGGTATATGTTCAAATTTGTTCTATGCTATCTGGAAAAGAAAAGGACACACCTAATATCTTTATCTACTTAATCCCATCACTGTTCGTTTAATTCATTATATAGAATTTCAGTCTGGATCAGCTGTTAGGTCCAAGGTTGGTCTATGGCAGGTTTTATGCCATGTTTCACCCTGATACCTCAGATTTATCACTTCCATTATGGTTATATTGGGAGAACAGGTAAGAAAAATCACTTTAGATACTTCCTTAGTGCCGTTGCAGTTGAAATGGCACTGGCACTGGTCACCTTATATGTTTGTTCATGATTGCTGCACAATGACTCCTAATCCAAGTGCAGTTCCACACTGTGGGTTGATTTATTCTGGGTGGTTTGTTTGTTGTTTGGGATTTTTTGTTGAGTTTTTTTTTGGTACAACAGTATTTTGGTTTGTTGGTATTTAGCAAGAATAGTGTGAAAGATGCCTTCTTTCTTAAACTTAGTTTCTCAGCCCAAGTGTACTAATTATTGCTAGGGCCAAAACGAGTAAAATAAAATCTTAGGTTTCAGATTAGGGCTCTGATTCAGGAAAGTCCTTAGTCACACACTCAACTGAATGACCAAGTCAGTGTCCAGACATCATGTGTTGTTCTGCACCTTGAATGAATTGCAGTCAAGGCACCTTCAAGTATGTGCTTAAGTGCTTTCTTGAATAACAATGGATTTAAGCACGTGCTGAAGTCCTGAGTTGGGGCTGTTAAGGGCCACTTTTGCCTCCTTCAGCTGAGGAAGGAGATCAACCAGGCAGAAATGAACCTTTCCAGCAGAGGCATCTACTCTATAATTTCGTAGTCCAGGACACATGTATCAGCTTTCTGATTTGGTCAAAAGGTAGAGAGTCATTCTCAGTCCACAGGGCCAGATCCCATGAAGAAAGGCTCTTTGTAATAGCTCAAGAATGTTAGTTTTTTTCATGAGTATAAGCACTCAAAAGATAAAAGCACCAGATATTCAGCTACCTCTGCACCTTTCCTTCCCTCCCCAGCACAGGGTCTCTCTGTCTCTCTTTCCAGGCCTGAGTGTGGTCCAGTAATGGGGAGGTGAAACAAGGGATGCCATTTGCAAACATGTGTGCACACAGGGAATCTACTCCTTTGCTCTTCTCTCTTTACTGTGTAGCACAGATTTCCTTTCTGTTTTACCCTCTTACTTGTGTTCTCTGTTGTGAATCTGACAAACATTTCATAAATGTGAATCATGTGACAAAATAAATGCTAAAAATGCCTTGGAGGCCACCAGACTGGGCAGCTCCTCGACATCCCCCGGAGGGGTTGGCAGGTCGCAGCTGTGAAGCTCCCTGCAGCTCTCCATCCCCACTAGGCCCTGGCTCCTATTGAAACCAGCCCAGCTCCTGGCTGCTCTGCACAGGAAATCTTTCCCAACAGCAGTCCTCTTTTCAACAGCAACTGCCAAAGCCAAGCTAAGCCAAGGCCGTGCACAAAAAGCCTAGTTTACCAGATGAATTCCCACAAAACACAAGTGACGCTATTCAGGATCTCATAAGTGGTAGGTCAGGGAATAAGGTGTTAGGACTCCTAAAGTTTAGCAGGAGGGAACAGCTTGTCCCCTGGCCATAGGCTGCCTGCAGTACTGCAGGGCTAATTGCTGCACATTCCTCAGCCATGATGTCACTGGATCATGAT
>NW_009953964.1:7646426-7741004 GCF_000747805.2 Chaetura pelagica
TCTTTCCCTCCTATGGATGGAGGGAGCTTGCGGTGGATTTCTGACACCCAAAAACACAAGTGCTGACCCTTAAAAATATATTTCTTACCATATACCTGGCAGAGCCAAATTAAATGAAGCTGAGGTCTCTGTCCAGCCAGTTAAAATAGGAAATCAGTGTTTCTCTAAATACACAGAGTATATTACCTTAGTCATAAAATTGGGGACTTTCAAATCTAATTTGTTCAGCACTAGCACTGTTGAAGGCTGGGAAGCACAAGTGCTGACCCTTAAAAATATATTTCTTACCATATACCTGGCAGAGCCAAATTAAATGAAGCTGAGGTCTCTGTCCAGCCAGTTAAAATAGGAAATCAGTGTTTCTCTAAATACACAGAGTATATTACCTTAGTCATAAAATTGGGGACTTTCAAATCTAATTTGTTCAGCACTAGCACTGTTGAAGGCTGGGAAGTGTTCCAGAGGAAATCACCTCCACGCAAACAGAGATTAGCAGCTCCCCATTGCAGACATATGGAAATGATTGCCTATAATCTCCGGTAATTGTGGCTGTATTACATTCAAATCCTGTTTTCAATTTTCTTAAACTTCTAGACTGATTGTGTTATTAAATCATGCTGGCTGATGTGTTTAATAAGGACCTATTAAATGTTTATAAAATTAGGGAAATAAATACGGGCTTTTAGTCAGATTGTGTGATGGATCTGGTAACCTATTGTTAAAAGTAGTGCTGGTAAAAACATGTCTAAAAAAATAGACTTAAAGTTTCCCTTTCAAATAAGAAACCCAATATTTGATACAGCCAGTTTCCAAAATGCTATTTGCAGATGTTTGGAGAGAAAAGAGAAGCCCAATTAGAAAGATCTCACTGAGCTGTGGGAAGCAGCACTTCCTCCGCAGGGTGACGGGTCCTTGCTGCAGTGAGTGCCAGGAGGGCACAGGATCAGTCCACGAGTGGCCACGGTGGGCCAGGGTGGCTGCCTGGGCACATGCCAGGCTCCAGCACTGGTGTTTTGGCTGCTGGGACAGCACGTGGCTGGCAGAGTCCAGTCACTCTCCCAGCCACCTCTGAGCACCCAACCCTGCTGTAGGCAGGTGCCTTTCCTGGCCCCACTGTCCCTTCTCTACCCACAGACAGTCATCTTAAATAATTAGAGCTCTGAGGGGACCACATCAAAAAAATTTGGCAAGGAAAAAAAAAAAATTAATTAAAAATCACTCCATGCCTCCTCCTCCTTCTTTTTACCCCCCTGTTGCCAGGGCTCCCTTGTCTGCTCTATGCTGCCACAGCCAGACACAAAGCCTTTGTCACAGTTAGGGACACTGGTAGCTCCTTGAATGTCCAATGTTGCTTTTTGGAGATAACCTTCAGTATTTAAGACCCAGCTCTGTGCTTCAGTCTCAACTCTCTTGCCCCACAGCTCTCACCTGGCTGGGAATGTGCACACATCTAACTTGTGCTAACCACAGTACACATGCTAAGGTAATTTTGTCCTCTGTCTTAAGGGCAAACATGAACCTGTTTTCTGCAGCAAATTAATCTTTTATTTTATTCTTTTTCCAAGAAAGGGGGGTGAAGAGTAAAGGGAGATTATAAATTAATTAATTGTTGAGTTTTCCAGCATAAAACGCACCGCATCATTATCTTTGCATAAACACACCATCTTTTAAAAAATATAACTAGCTCATAACATCATAGTTACAGAATATTATCAAGTAATGAGGAACTTGCATGGTTCACATTAGAGACTTTGAAAGGTTTGAAGAGAATTGGATATAAGGTTAATATTTGGCAGAGCCTTGTAAATAGCCTGATTGTTATTTTATATTGGCTGAAGTATAAAAATCTGTGTTGCGTGCCAGCAAATCTGAGTGGTGTGGCCAGGTAGTTACATGGCTCTGTTGTTGCCTGTTTCATGTAGGAATGTTCTTGCTCTCAGTAGGTTATTTTTTTGTGTGTCTGCTTATACTCAGCTAAAATAGAGCAAGGACCCAGCATGGCAATTATTTTTACTAAATTTTGTTGGTCTGCCCTCAGGGGACCTTCTCCCAGTTTAATTGTTGGAGAGATTGTTGCCTTCTGGGATTTTATTTCAAAATGTTCTTGTTAGAATTTGCTCTCTTAAGAGAGTAAGGGCTTTTGTTTAAAAATAAATTAATCCCTTTTTAATGCACATAAAAATGCATAAAAACGTATATCCTGAAATTAATAGAGGTGTTTCTTGATGCATAGATTCCTAAATTATTTGTCTAAAGATATGCTCGTGGCTGGCAGAGTCCAGTCACTCTCCCAGCCACCTCTGAGCACCCAACCCTGCTGTAGGCAGGTGCCTTTCCTGGCCCCACTGTCCCTTCTCTACCCACAGACAGTCATCTTAAATAATTAGAGCTCTGAGGGGACCACATCAAAAAAATTTGGCAAGGAAAAAAAAAAAAAATTAATTAAAAATCACTCCATGCCTCCTCCTCCTTCTTTTTACCCCCCTGTTGCCAGGGCTCCCTTGTCTGCTCTATGCTGCCACAGCCAGACACAAAGCCTTTGTCACAGTTAGGGACACTGGTAGCTCCTTGAATGTCCAATGTTGCTTTTTGGAGATAACCTTCAGTATTTAAGACCCAGCTCTGTGCTTCAGTCTCAACTCTCTTGCCCCACAGCTCTCACCTGGCTGGGAATGTGCACACATCTAACTTGTGCTAACCACAGTACACATGCTAAGGTAATTTTGTCCTCTGTCTTAAGGGCAAACATGAACCTGTTTTCTGCAGCAAATTAATCTTTTATTTTATTCTTTTTCCAAGAAAGGGGGGTGAAGAGTAAAGGGAGATTATAAATTAATTAATTGTTGAGTTTTCCAGCATAAAACGCACCGCATCATTATCTTTGCATAAACACACCATCTTTTAAAAAATATAACTAGCTCATAACATCATAGTTACAGAATATTATCAAGTAATGAGGAACTTGCATGGTTCACATTAGAGACTTTGAAAGGTTTGAAGAGAATTGGATATAAGGTTAATATTTGGCAGAGCCTTGTAAATAGCCTGATTGTTATTTTATATTGGCTGAAGTATAAAAATCTGTGTTGCGTGCCAGCAAATCTGAGTGGTGTGGCCAGGTAGTTACATGGCTCTGTTGTTGCCTGTTTCATGTAGGAATGTTCTTGCTCTCAGTAGGTTATTTTTTTGTGTGTCTGCTTATACTCAGCTAAAATAGAGCAAGGACCCAGCACGGCAATTATTTTTACTAAATTTTGTTGGTCTGCCCTCAGGGGACCTTCTCCCAGTTTAATTGTTGGAGAGATTGTTGCCTTCTGGGATTTTATTTCAAAATGTTCTTGTTAGAATTTGCTCTCTTAAGAGAGTAAGGGCTTTTGTTTAAAAATAAATTAATCCCTTTTTAATGCACATAAAAATGCATAAAAACGTATATCCTGAAATTAATAGAGGTGTTTCTTGATGCATAGATTCCTAAATTATTTGTCTAAAGATATGCTTAGAATTAATTTTATTAAAGAGGCATAAATCTCCTGCCCCCCTCCACGATGAAGGAGGTTTGGAAGTGAATTCAAGCAACCCAACTGCATTTTAAGTTAAGACAAACATGGGAGAGATCATTTGTCTCTAGTTGTACATGAAATAGCTTATAATAGTTGCAGCTGAGTACATGTTAGAACCTCTTTGATATAAATCTCAACACCGGCCTACAAAGATATTGCATTTATGCATCTGACAGGATTCACCCATAAATAATAATAGGAGAAAAATCCAAATATATAAGCTGCTATTTCTGGATTTATTTTTAATGTGACTGAATATTCGTCCCACTTCTACAGCAGGCACTACATCGAGCAGAGCACGGGCAATCTGGTTGAAATCAACAGAAAGAGAATAAATACTGAAATGTCCCCTTGTTCAGCCACAACCGGTCAGAGACGTGGGACAAGCTCCACATGAGGACAAATATCATCCTGCCACATAATTCAAAGCAACTGGGGAGTCACATAACCTTTTCTGTTATGTTGCTATTTTTAGATTAGTCGCAGTACTTGTTTGTTTGGGGGAAGCTCTCCCCTTCCCCAAACATATGGTTCTTCCCCAATTGCCTTAAATTATATTTACAGGCTATGAAACCTTTGTGGGCTAAAGCTCAGCTGGTGTGAATTGGCATCCTTTGCTGAAATCAGCAGAGAGGGGCTGGGGTCTCACTCACAGCCTCTCTGTGACAGTCTACCTGCTAATTTCTTTTAGAGAAAAAGAGTGGATGAGGTCAGACTTCATTCCCCTGCTTCTTCCTCCTCTGCTATTTTTTGCAGTTAACCCAGCATCTGTAATTAATCTCATAGTCACTGCCTCCTTCATCTTCTCCCCCTTCTCTTTCCTGCACCCTTGGGGAGATCTGGAAGGAAAGCAAGCTAAACATCAGCATGCAGGTAGCTAAGTTCACCCTATATGTCAAAACACTTTTTTCCACCTGAAAATAAAAGCAGTGTGTAGACTCAAACTCTGAAAGGGAAATAAGACCCTTGAGCCTCTAAAAGTAAACTCCTCAATTAGAGCATTTGAAAAGGCTGAATGTCCGTTGTCAGATCTCCTGTTAACAGTTTAGCCCACGTACTGGGCTCATTCATTATTAACAGTGAAGCAGAATTGGAACCATCAGCCCAAATCTTTGCAATCCTCCACCTCAGGATGGAAAGCACAAACATCTGCCCTGATCCTCGTGAGCTCTCACAGCATTACTGGGTTGTAAGCCTGCAGTGAGTTTGGGAGGCCTCAGACCAGAGTCCACATCACAGAGCCACCACACGTAATGCAACGTAATTTTTCCCAATTAGTTGTCTCTCTTCAGGAAAGGACTGAGGCAGATGCAGCAGACAGATCCCTAGAGAGAGCAGGCCATCTAGGTAGGCTGGAGATCACTGGCAGATCAGTGAGACTCCATGTGTATAAAGAGCAGGAACAGGGAGAGATTTCAGTACAGCCAGTCTGCAATATTCCCAGCTCTTGAATGAGAATAAAACATTGGAGGTTCATGTTATGCAGGACAAACAAAACTCGAATAGCTGCAGTTTAAAAATTTCATCTTATTTGAGACAGAAACAGAGGAGGTGAAGTCAAAAAAGAAGAAAAAACACCAAAAAACACCACCCAGGAACAACACACTCCCCAAAATAAAAGAAAAAAAAAAAGAAAATAGAAAAAGACTTGTTTTAGCCCTTTCACAATTTCTCCTTTGCTGCTAACGTCAGAGCATGCCCTAAGGTTGGTTTAAGGGTTTGAGCTTTTCTTATAACAAGGAAATGGCAGCCAGGCTGATGGAGAATGGCAGGAGGCCATGGTGGAGCAGCACCCTCAGCACAGGTACCCTCACCCCATTACACACTGCTGCTCCCAAGGCCAACTGTTCCTCATCTTGCCCCCAGGTCTTGTGTCTGTAAGAACAGGGTGGACACTGATCCACACAGGTAGACCACCCTGTGGTATTGTTAGCTCCAAGCAGTGAACATCCCCATGGTTCTTAGAACATAAAATCACCACTCAACCGTCATTCAATCAAAACCACTTTCTGATCTCCATAGATCATTGCTATTATTTCCCTCATATTTCTCTGTTGCTAAAAATGAGACTATGATTGTACAAAGACCAGCAAAGTCAACAGCAACATTTCCAATCACTTTGGCGAGCCAGATCTCATGCTAGGACCTGCAGAAGTCTTCTCTTGGCTTGGTGCTGCACCTCTACCCCCTGCCTACTCTTACTTGTATTAGACAAATTAGAAGTGGGGAGATGGAGAGAACATATGAAATAAGAAAATTCATGGAGATCACAGCCACCAAATACTAGCCTAGGTCCTTCTGCTATGGTGGCTGCACTGATTTCAAGAGTTTACCTTTGTATTGAGGAAGATGACTTACGGATGGAGAGAACTGGCACACAACATGGTGATAGACATGGCTGGTACTTGATGAAGCTGCTGTTTCCCTGGGTCCTGGGGGACCACAGGGCCTTCTCCAACAGAGAGTCTCTGGGATAAAAAAGTCTGGTGTCTATTCCTAAGTAAACGCCTGCCACTTCATGCAGAAACAACAACAGAACAGAAAGAACAAAATGCTCCCCTGGCTGGAAAAGTTGTGAGAGCAGGGTTGTTTTCAGGCTGACAGTGCATGCATGGAAATTAAAAATCCAGTTTTCAAGCAGATGTGCTGTGTAGAATCAAGGCTGAGGACAGAACAGGGGTATGTGTGTGCAGGAGGGTGGGAAGCAGTTGTATTTGGCATGGATATCTTAAAAAATTGCTCAGGCTGTTTGGGGATGGTATGCAGCACTTTATTTCTTTGCCTCAGCTGTTCTATTGCACAAGTGACAGCTAAAGGCTCTGAAAAAGAGGGGAAGGATGGAAAAGTGAAAGGTGGGGAAGCTTCAAATTTTATGTCAGAGCAATGTCAGGCTGGAGAGGAGAGAGGGATGATGTAATAGGTGGGGGAGAGAGGGAGAAAGGAGGTTAATAGGGAACAGTAAAATTTCAAATGCAGTATTTTATTACAGTATTGAAACTGATGCTTACAGTTTAACAATAGGACTGGCACAGAATAGCTTAGAAGCATGAGCCAGCAGTGCCAGAAGGATTTATGATTTTTTTTATATTATTTTTTTTCTTTTTTAATATTGCAGGAGGAAAGCCTCAGTCTTGTTCAGGTTGACAAGCCTCAGCCCTGGTAAACTGGAGTATGCTTGGAAGTGCTAGCCCCTGTAAATCTGCCTGGGCTTGCTGCTCCAGGGGAGGGGGGCAGGGCTGCTGGGTATTTTATGGAATCTGTTGCTTCCTTCAGATTCAAAAGTGGAAAAGTAGCAAAGAAAGTGGAAGCGGAGCTACCTATGGTCAACCGTTGACTCCTTGGGAAGAGACTCCCACTGGCAGTGTCTCTTTGAGAGCAGGGAGTCTTCTCCAGGATGCCCTTAGCCCATCTTCAAATGACAGAGATACTGCCAAAAAAGCCCTGTGAGCCCAGACAGGGTGGAGCTGGGCTCTTTATGAATCTGGTTTGTGGCCCAGAGCATTGTATAATAATAAGCAGCTTGTGTGGTCGTGGGAAGCTTTTCCCAGTCTCAGGAACAGGGATTGAAATTATTTCCTGTGCTGATGGTCAGCGCTGGATCTATAACCATGTCAGTCCCATCTATGCCCACAGACTTCAGTGATGCTTGATGCCAAGGTGACTCTCTGGGTAGGATTGCATGCCAGGAAGAAATGCTGCAGGAGGAGAGCTGGCAGGGAACTGCAGAGGGGCTGAAAAAGCTCAAAGATGAGTGAAGCAGGTCACTGTATTGGGAACACAGGCTTGAAAACAGGCTCAGAGTCTTCTTGCTTGTACACGTTATTGCATGAGATAAAACAGATTGGAAGGGCAATCTTGGACTGTACGTTTTCATTGCTACGGGGATATAAGTAAAGCCACCAGACATCACCCCACTGGCACAGAGTGGCAACAATTCTCATTTCAGTCTCTCCTGCAGGCCCAGCCAGCAGCAGGTCAATACCCTGTGCCCCCCAGAGAGACTTGCACAAGAAGTTCTGCTACATGCAGGGCAAGGGGGGAACTGTAAATAGAAAATATTTAAGTCTAAGTAAGCAAAAAGATTAATTTAATAAAGCACTTGAAACAAGGCGTTAAAATGCCCAGAAAAATGAGGAATTACACACTCTACTAAATTTGGTAACCATTCTCAAAAAAACCCCATCACTATTTATCTCTTATCACATATCACAAGGTGCATCAACATATGCATTTCTTTTTAAGTGGGACGATTGCTTGCCAACAGGTCTATGAGCTGGGTGAATCCTACAGAGGCAAAACTGGAGCCTTCTCTCTTCTTTCCCTGCTCTTGCAGAGGAAACACAATCCCGAGGCTAAATTTCAGCCAGCTTCCTTGTCCCCAGTACAACCAGCTCATCAGAGGAACTCATCAGCTCCTGAATGCAACAAGCCAACTGGGAAACTCTTTAGCTGTTTCTGCTGTATCCTGCTTTGATCTGTTAATAACTTCACAAATGGATGAATAAATAAAAACAGCAATCCCATGCCACCATGACCACTGTTTCCAAGAGGAACAAGAGAGCTTTTGGCACAGTGGGGTAGCAGACAAATTCCCCAAGCTAACACACTTAGCGACAAAAAGGTAAAAAATGGTCAGAAGAGATGTGTGAGACTTGGCCACCTTACAGAGGTAGCACAGGGAGCTTCTGTGTCTCTGGCACCCTGACATCCCTGCACTGTGTATAGGGAGAAGCAGATGTAGCTTGTAAGGACTAGCAGGAGGATATCGCTATGGAAAATTGCACCCACTTGCCACGAGCAACATTAACAGCATTTCCTGGGTGCTCACTGGAAATATAAATCCAAGATTTAAAATTTTATCTGTGCATAACCAGCTGTTCTCTTTCTAATGGATCTGTGCATACACTGGAAGAGAAAGTAGCTCCTGTATTCCCTTTTCCTCACAGGAGATACCTGAGCTCTTCATCAGTGAGGGATGTAAGGCTGCAGCTCCTGCTCCCAGCCAAAGGCCCAGCCTCTTCCCCCTCCACGCAAGGGCCATATCCTGCCCTGATGAAGGAGGCTCCTTTGACCACTTTGATTCAAGAGCAGTGCCATGCAGAGGAGTAGATATGAGACTCCAAACTCTCCTCACACCTAAGACCAGGACCTGGGGCTCCAGGGGAAGGGGACAGCTTTGCAGCAGCAGCCCCCAGACCCCTCCTGTGCCGGGTGGGCCTGTCTCCTCCCTGCTGCTGGCAGCAGCGAGAGGCGACGTTCTGCAGAGCAGCTTTGCCATTCTCCAGTTTCCCTTAGTGACCAAGCTACATATGTTCAGAAAACTGAATTTATGTCAGCGGCTCGTTGTTCCCAGCCAGAAGATTCAGTCTGATTTGTATATAGCTCTGCATAAATTCCTCGTTAACCTTTACAGCCATCTGGAGCGAGAGCCGCTCCTCACATCACCGCACGCGGCAGCGACGGCAACAAGCGTAACCGAAACCGCCGGGGCTTTACGAGGCTGTGCCAGGCACCTCATCTAGAGCTGGAGGAGGACGAAGGGAAAAACCACCTCTGTGGGGTCCCCAGCCATCACCCAGCACTGCGGTCACCCCACCCAGCGCAGAAGGAAGCTCTGCCCGCACTGAAAGCCACTGCAGAGCCTTCCCTGGAGGGAAGGGGCTGTTACTGTTCACCTCCCTCCGCAGCACAAGCTCTACCTTCTGTCGCTCTGTTCAGGAACAGACAGCAGCCTCACGCGGGGCTGCCGAGCCCCCGACGGCAGCCACACGCTTAATGCTTCAATTTCCACATTTTATTTTATATGTAATTTAAAGCCCATGGTGCCTTAATTGTAAAATAGGCCTTATTAAAATAATAGCTTGAAAAGCCGTGGGGTACCCAGCGCAGTGGAATGAAGCTTTCTATCTTAACTGCTGTTTACAAGGACTGAAAAGGGAGATACAACTAAAAGAGAGCTGTAGAGATGTTTCCAGTGTGAGTGATGGACAAAAGACTCCTGGAGAATTAAGCCTCTTTCCTTTCCCTCCCCCTCACCCCATCATGTTATTGCTCACTCTCTTTAGATATCCAGAGCACCCTTCACTGCATTTATGATTGATGATGCAGTGTGGATCCTTTGGTACCAGTAAGCTGCGTGGGGTTTTGATTAATGATGTTGGTGGCACTCCCAGAAGACCAATGGCAAATAATAACGTTATCAGAAAATAACTAACCTGACCAGGAAAACACCAGGATTCTAGGAGTTCGGAGAACTTTTTCTTAGCTTAAATCACCCTTCTGCTGTCCAAGCACTACTTTCTGGAGACAACCCATAGGAGATGAAGGGTATGATGACAAAACTCTGAACTGCCTTTAAGCTCCCTACTTCTTGGCCCATGTGAGGGACAGCCACAGTTCCAGTGTAAGTTAAGGGTCTCTCAGGGCTACTTTAATTTATGCCATGCCTCAGGTCTCTTAGGTAATGAACGAGCAGGCTGTGATCAACTCTCTGTCACACCTGAATTTCTTGGAGGGTGGAAGTAGGTAGAGCACCCTTAGGCAGAGGTATTTTCTCTGCCCTGGACACCCCAATAAGCCATACCAGAACCACACGATATGCTGCAGGAGCAGCACAGGGGCCACAGGGGAACTTGCAACATCATGGTCACCAGCACATAAACTGCCCATTGAGTTTGGCCAAATAGTTTCATTTTGGTCTTATCTTCATGTGCTCCAGACACGCTGGGCTTGAGAAGGTTGGATTTTTTGCCCTCCACTGTGTTGTACTTGCTTCCTCTCAAGTCTGCAAGGCTTGCCAGGATTTTGTTGCCCACTCAAAGGGCATGTGCATTCTTCCTGTCAGACTTCAGTCGGACATTTCTACTCTCCTAGACTGAAGGATGAAACAGGAGGCACAGTGCCCCAGGCTTTGCATGCTGTGGCTTCTGAAGCCTGTCTTGCTGCCAGCATGAACAGTCAGTGCTCACACTGCAGAGCTGAGTGACTGCACTCCTCCTGCATTCACAGCAGCTCTACTGACAGTTTTCCTGGTGATGAAAAGCCCTTAAAAACAAACCAAAACCAAACAAAAACCATCTGCAGCTCTGAGGATGTACTTCAGCAACATCATCAGACTGATCTTAAGAAGGAGCTGTTGCTGCCTGGGCTTGAAGGTCCTCTTTGCTCCTGGACTTTTCAGCATCTTCACTACTATGGACCTCCCTGTGCTGCCAATAAAGTGCAAGTCTACCCACCAGTATGGTAAGGTGGCCCAGGATCCAATGCCAGAAGCACAGCCACATGCTGTCTCCACTGGAGTCACAGTGAGCCTGCTGGTCCCCTGCCCTTCCACCAGCCCAGTGACACTGCCTGCAGCACCCTGGCACCTATTGCAAGGGAGCACACTGGAGCTGCTGGTGGGCAGCCTCCCAAAGAGCACATCCATGCTGGGCTGGTGTCCTTGCTCTGAACACACACTATCACTCACATGGCCCTAGAGCTCATGTTTTCTAAGTCCTGGAGAAGAGAGCAGACGCTCCCTGCTGGACTGACAGACCCAAGAAAAAAATTAGGAGCAGAACCAGATCCCACCCTGCCAAGAATAAGTCCCATCTGGGGAAGCCTGTGCTGCCAGAAGCTGTAACCAGGTAGAGGCAGCTCCAATACAGCTGCTTGCTATGCAGTAGTGCAAGGGTTTGAGGAAGGAGCAGGTGTGCCAAAGACCTTGGTGCAGATCTAGGGATGGAGGTAGCAGGGAGGGGCACATGAAGCCTCATGGCATCTGAATGGCAGGCTGGGATTTTAGGTGCCGGGGTCACACAACTCCACAGCCTCCACCACCTGCACACTGCCCACAAAACCCAGTCACCAAGGTCCATTTCCAACTTTCCAAACCCATCAGCAGATTCACACAGCTGCTATTTAAAAACAATAATGAAAAAAAAATAATTTAAAAACCCCACAGGAGAAATATTTCCTTTTTTTAATTCTGTAACAGTAACATTTCCCCTCCCAGCATTGACACTGGCTGGGGTCCCATGGCTGGATTATTTAGTCTGACTCCTGAAACAGGAACAGTTTTACAATTCAAATTGTCATGAAATGGCAAGGGTAGAAACTTTATCAAACTTTGTATTATTGGAAAGAAGAGATTCCCAGAAAGGACCTAACTGCCTTTAAAGCTGTGATATCTTTAGTGTATAAAGAAGCCACTTTCTGCTGTCTTGCAGATGTGTTAAAAATGCATAAGCGCTTTTCTTCATCATTTGCACCTTGACAGAAAGCTAAAACCTCACAGCTTTTAAGAAGTGATTTTTAAAAGTGTAAATATTTTAAATACATTTTAAAAATTAAAACTTTTTACAATTAAAAAACTCAGAAGGGTGTTGTTAAATCTAGTGCAGGATGTATGTGCAGTACCTGCTCAAAAAAAGGGGCAACACCTCATCCTTTGCCAGAGGGCTGCAGATCAGACATGCTGGGGTCTGTAATGAAGGTTGCTAACAAGGCAGCCCAGACCCCACCTTTTCTAACCAGTAGCCACCTACAACTAGGAATAGAAGGGCCTGAAGGCACACATCTGTGGGAGAGGGGATATTTATTTATATACTTATTCATTGATGTAACATCTCCAGGCAGGGTCCTGGTAAAATTGAGAATTTTTTCTTAGACTACATGTCATTTATAGAAAATTAAACATTTTCCAAATATATTTGACCTTATTAAAAATACAATTTAAGTGAAGGCTTCATATTTTTTATTAATAGCTTTATCATGCTTATATCCCAATTCACTAATGAACCCTGAATTTGATTAGGCTGTTCTTAAAGGGGAAAATATGGGAAAAAATGAGTCCATTCTGAACTCTGCAAATTGATAGCAGTTTCTCAGTTTTAACTTCTTCCATAAAATGTCTGTTTTGAGAGAAGGAGAAGAATAATTTTTCTTAGTCCAGCTCTGGCCAAGTTTTACTGTAAAACAATATAGCATCACTATAATGTACCTGGGATCCAAAATAAATGTATCTGTCTTGCAATATCTCTGCAGGAATTATCAGTAATACTATATGTTCCAGTTTCAGATGGTTCTAATCAATCTTTTAGTATCTTACATGTCTGCCTATTAAGCTAGAGATGATCACTTGGACTCCAAACTCCCCCTTTCTTTGTAAAATCTTTCCTAGGAATATTAAATCATGTTGTTGGAGCTCTGGAATTTCTGGGTTTCATCAACATTTGCCCTCATTTTTCACATGGCAAAGCTAAGGAAATATCTGGTAACATTTTAATTCCATGTTATTCAATGTGGCTTGTATAGGTGTGGTGCAATCGAGTCCAACACAGGAAAGGCTGATTTGAAGCCCTGGCAGAGCAATTAGCTGATTCCCAAAAGATATGGATATAAATTTCTCCTAGGCACATCTGCCCTGTCTGCTTTTAATTTTGAAACACCAGCTTTAATTTAGGAACTGTACTGTAAGCTCTCCCTTTTGTGAACAAGAATGACATAATTTGCTGAGCAAAGACCCAGAGCCAAGCTTTTTTGTCTTAAGTAATCAATGAGTAGTAACGAACAGACGAATGTTCCTTCACTAATTCTCTGCTGCCTTCACAGGTTGCTGTGCAGTGTGGATCCCGTGTGAATGGAGAGGCTGGGCTGAGCCCTCCCCTCGCTTCCAGCCTCAGAGATCAACTCCTCTCACATTCTTGATCAGCTTCCCTGTGGCAACAGCAGCAGCAGATCACATGGAAAAGTAATGTTAGGAAAGTATTTAATGTATTTATAGCTGTCTTTTAATGACATTTGCCAGCTGGAAAGGAGGAGGCCTGCCAGCATTGAGTGATCAATCAGCTTTGAGGAACTCCAGCAAGTGCTCTCAAGACCACCAGCAAGCCTTCCTCCAGCCCTGGCTCCATCTTCTCCTGCTAGGCTGCAGCTCCTTGGGGCAAATTAGGTTGACAGTGTTTGCCTGGCCCTTATCACAGGGCAACCTTGAATTTAGCCCAGGGCAGATGCTGCTGCAGTGCACAAATAAATAGTACTAATTCTTAGATCACAGTTTGGAAATTTCTGTTCTACATCAGCCAGGCAATCTGAGAGCATGGGACTCATTATGAACACCCCATATAATAAATTTAGTGTGCCAATCAGTTTTTCCAGAGGACAAAAAGATTGACTACTGAAGCCTGTGCTTGGCCACTGTTTGCAGCAGACCTTCAGATCTCTCCTTATAACAAAATGCCATCAGACAGAAGTTCTGGCTGTTGCAGGATTTACCTGCTCTTAGAAAATTGCAAAAATCAGTCCATATGGAAAAGATCATGATTGAAAGGTCCAAGTAAAGCAATTTTCTGCTTCCCAAAAGATGTGCATATAAATAGAACAGTGCCTGAAAATGAACAGGCAGAACTGGAATACCAACACAAATGGAGAGCAAGTCTTGTAAAGCAAATGAAGATTTTACTATATTTGTCCCCCAACAGAGCATACCTGACTGATGGGGCAATCAGATTTTCCCTACCTTGCCACCCTTGCTCCCATGACATGTGAGGCTGGACACAACCACTTTATGCACTAAAGCTGAGCCATTATTATGCCTAAATTCAGGTTGACCTAGAGTAGTAATTGAGCAGAAATGCACATTCCTGTGACATTATCCCAGGGAAGATGTTCCCCACCACTGCAGCCCTGAGCACACATGTACATACACTCCTGAAGAGAATCCCTCAGGAGACACTCTGAAGTTGCTTACTGAACATCATGCCAACTTTTTGTTTTAACATCAAGGGGTCTTCAGCCATCTTATCTAATTGCTCTGACAAGCTGTGGAAATACATGTAATTTAATGTGTAAACCTATAAAATAATCATTTGCTGTCTGTGCACTTGATGCTCAGAATCTGCTGAAATTTCATGTGGGAAAGAGCTCCACGGGGCTTTCAGGTATGACTTTGTCATTTCCCTCTTTTTCTCTGAAAGAGAATTTTACAGCTACTGTAGACTTCATGTCTCTTGAACTTCATGAGTCCATTGCTATTTTCTAGCCCACTTCCTCCCTGTACACATTCTGTTTAAAATATTTTGGGCCTTGTTTGTACTTGTTATGAAGTTTTGAATTTAATTTCTTTGTTTTGATAGCTGAGTTGAAATTTGGATATGGACTAGAGGGTTGCAAATGCTCACCATTTTACAAGAAATGTATTAAGAAGGCAGGAGGCAAGAAACCAGCTTTCTGCACTAATATTATTAAAACAACAAAATTTAAAAATCTCATCGTCTTGTAAATGCATAACTTTGAATAGAGGAGGCAGGAGGCCAAAAGAAATCTGTAATGCCAAAAGCCACAGTGTGAAACACTTGAGAAATCAGTCCCCTGCAAAAGAAATCCCAGTAAAACACCTGTAGATAATGGAAGTGGTTGAAATCTGCTAAAAAAAAATAATTACTGGTTTTGAAAAGACTTTTCAAACAAAGGGCTTGTTTCCTCTTTTTAAAAAAGGCATTTCAGCCAATTGAAATGCTAAAATAACAAGTGGAGAAATAATTTGGTTTTTGTTTAGCCAGTTTTATTTCAGCTTCTGTTGTTTGGTCATACACTGACATGAAATATTGGGCAAAATCATTAAAAAGAAAGTCCCCAAAACTCAACTAGAAAAATTAATCTGGTCAAAGTCCACTTCAATCCCTATTCTGGAAGTAGATGCACATACCCTTAGGAAAAGAGCTGCATTGTGCTTTTTCTTTCAAGAAACTGGCAGTGCAGTTGAACTGCTGCCTTCTCAGAAAGCTTTACCTGGAGACAATTTCCTAATGGATTTTCAGAGCCCCTGTTAGGATTCTTTTGCAGAATACTTGGACAGTGCCTGTAGCTAAAATGAAGCTCAAGCATCTTTTCCTAGATGGTGGTGCAAAAATGTCAACTGCTTTTACAACAAGGTTAAAAGTTTTGTGCAAAAGGAGCAGCAGAAACAACACAGCAACAAGATTGAGTGCAAAGCTTAATGTAATCCTGCCACATCAAGAGAGGAGAGTGTGCAGGGGGTTGTCTTGGAGCAAATATAACTTCAAATTTAGAATTCAGCACACAACAGAAGTAAAGAGGCACCTAGACAGAGTGAATGGCATCACAGGTTTTGGGATTGGGTGTTTTACTTCTTTAATCCAGACTAAAAGTTTCAGGAACACAGGTGCATTGCATGCAAGCTTCTGTGAGGAAATCTGTAATGGGAGTGGTTAACCAACCAGCTGCTTCAGGATTTAAGGAATCCCAGAGAAGCAGCAAGATTAATTTCTCTGAACTGCAGAAGCCGCTCAAGAGGAAGCTCAGATGATGAATATGTAGGAATGACAGTATGGGCAATGAGAGCACCTCAAATGGCATTACACAAGGACTGTCATTTTCCCTGTGTTTGTACAGTGCCTACAGTCAGGGGACCTGACCCAGCTGACTTCCTCCAGAAACTACTGCAATCCAAATAACAATGGGATTAAATTCGAGCACGTGACAGAAGCCCTGGTGCCGCAGGGCAAATCCAACCCACCAGCTGCTTGAGGAGAGCCTAGGGAGGAAGAAATTTTCCCCATAGGCAGGTCATCTCATGGCTACTGTCTCTGAGGTTTCCTGGATCCTTCTCTGAGATGTCTTGTCTTGTACTCTTCACTGTGAGCGACAGGATACTGAGCTAGATGAACAAGCAATCTGATCCACCATGGCAATTCCTGTGATCCCAGGGAGAAGCTATGAATAATTCAGATTTGCTACAAAAAATCCCCCACACTTCATGCAAGTTAACTGGTGTCTCCAGGAGAAAAGATCATATAACCTCTTTATAGCTGTGTCATCATTACTATTTACGTGTGTATTTGACAGTTTATGGGTACCTCCCTGCACAGGCTGTTAAAATGAGACAATTAAAATTACAGCTTATCTTTAATAGGTTTAGATGTCACGGAGGGCCCAGTCACAAAAAGCCTTAACCAGACTCTTTGGTGGGTCAGCTATAAAAGAGAATGCTGGCTTTTAGTGACTTGCATGAAATGTTAATTATTTCAGTCTAATTTCTTTTTGGAAGATGTTCTGATCCTTGCAAAACACACACGTAGGACCTACACCAGGCTGCTGTGTCAGCAGGAAGAATCAAGAAGGAAAGCACTAGGGAGATCCTCTTCACTTTGGGGCTCTCTGGGACTTCAGTTTGGTCTGAGTCAAGCCTTCCAGGAGCACCTCTCACTCCTGAGCCTAATCTAAGAAGCTGCTGGCTCTCAGGTGACTCATGGGCTGTCCACATTGGGCAATGGAGACCCTTGTGTCATCAAAGACCCATAAGTTTTAGGTATTCCAGAGCACCTTCTGGCATAAGCCACAGCTGCACAAGTGGCCCCAGGATGGCTCTCATGCAGCCTGCTCTGGGACTTCTGCTATATTATCCCACATTATTTTGGGGATAAATATATGGACATAACTGGTTTGTCTCCCAAGGGGGTATAGATATGCCAGAGTGACAAGAAGAAACAATGGCTTGGCACTTGGAGTTTCAGGATATAGGCTCTGCTTCTAGCCTTCCTACTGACAGCCCACATAGCTATGGACAACTCCCATCTGCTCTCTGTGCCTGGTTTCTGCTCTCCTCATCCTCTGTGAAGCCCCTGAGGACATGGACCTCCCTTCTTTTGCAGATTCATACAAAAGTGGGATGAATTCTGCCTTATTCTCATGTTTTCTTTTGCAATCCAAACCAATAAGAAGCTGTTCAACTATCTGTAGACATCATCCTGAGCCTGTCATACCTTCAGAGATATACAGTGAAGTTCAGAGACTGCAGTGAAGTTCATAAAGAGTGAACTGGATTTTTGTTGCCCCTGTTTCTGTGGAGAGAGTCTTTGCTATGGCCTTATCATGGGTGTCCTACAGTGCCCTCAGCTCTAAACCATGCAAATGCCTTACAGAAAAAAAATATAACTTAGGATTATACCTAAGCACTTCAGTCCTCCTAAGGAGCTGAATCATTTGGAGATTGTAATTGGCTTAACCTGATAATGGTTTTATGAGTTTTCTCATGTCAGAGCTATTCTCAGTCCCCTCTTCCCTTTCCTTTCCCACATCCATATTCATGGAGAGAGAGAGAGAGAGAGCTGCTCTATGACTCTCGTGACCTGTTGCATGATAGTTACTCACATGTTCAAGATCTTATTAAAATATCCAAAGTACTGGGGGAATGTTTTAACTCTAAACTTCTCCTGAGAAATAAAAGCTTTAGACAATTAAAAAGTTATACTGAAGCTTGGAGCTTCTACTAAAAGGGAAGAATGGCACTGGAGCACTTCTGACAATGTGTCTTGGGGTCACATTTCTGAGCTAGCTTTGGACAGGAAGGTCCAATAGAGGATTTCCAGTCTCTCAAGTATTTAATACAGACAAGATTTAATGACTTCAGGACTTTAGAAAGGACCGAGCTAAGTAACTCTTGAAAAGCAATAAATAAAATGTAAGAATTACCTGCAGGAAAACGCAGAGAAAAATTTAAGAAGAACATTAAGTGCTTCATGGCCTTGAGGAATGGACACCTGCAAAGAAGGAATCTGGTCCATATTCAAGGATACCTTGTAAAGACAAATATTTGCCTATAATATACACATTTATATGCAGACACAGGATTATGTGCACATACAGACTACATTTCTTTACTTGCAAAGACCTGAAATTTGATATAAACTCAGAATGTCGATGAAGAGAATAAGAAAACCTTGTAAAGGCAGTTAATGGAAAATGTCTATGTTGGAATAATGTAATTGGTCCCTGCAGAGTATTACAGGTTAGGGCAAAATGTTAGATAGCGACAAAGAAGGAGAAGGAATGACTACATGGGAATTTTCCACTTTTTTTTTTTTGAGAACAGCACATCTCAGCCCAGGCAGGAGCAGGAGAGGCTCAAAGAAGGAGTTCTTGCCTCTTTGTGCAAGCAGGAACCAAACTAAGAGTAAAAAATTTTTAAGAACTGCTCACTTTCCTCCTGCATCCACAGGAGAGGATGTGGGGATCTCGCTGCAGGTCAATGGGAATTGCTCAGTGTCTCCAGGGGTGTTGCAGAAGCTCAGATTGTGACCCTTTGCCTTTGATGAGGTCCTGTAAAAGAACAGTTCTTGCCCTCTACACCAGTCCCTTCAGAGCACTTCTGGAATATTACATCACCCATCTCGATTTCAATTAGGCTGTTGAATATTTATTGCAATTTTCCTTCTTCAGGTCTGAGGGATCTGGCTTTCTTCCACTGAAGTTTAGATACTGTCACTGACTTCAGATGAATCAGAATCAAGTTGCCTACATAAACTTCCCAAATAAATGTGAATCCTTACAAACTACAGGAGGCAAAACTTACCTTACGGGATTGTAAGTCAAGGTCCTCCAAGGAGGGTGGCTTACATTCAGAGATGACCTCAGTGAGTCTGTCTGCCTGGGTATGCAACACGTCAGTAGCGTATATTCGAGACAGATGAAGAGCTTAGGAAGTACAGAAACATGGATTCAGATGTGTCAGCCAGTATGCATAAAAACAGCTGCTTAAAAATAATGTTTAGGGTTTGCTTTTATGCAATGAGAGGAAAGGAATTTGGTGTCAAAGTTTCCTGAGTATTTGACCACATGTGTTATTTTACTCCAAAGCACACTGTGCTCTGATCCTTAATTCCTATGATGACTTCTTGAACTACAAAACCATCCATATAAATCTCTTCACACTACCTACCAATAACAAATGGATTTGCTGAGCTAATGACCCTGCCATTTAGGTTAGCCTGCATTTAACATCCAAATAACACCTCAGGACAAATCCAACAGGCAAACTGAAACCCTAGCATGAAAAACACTTGTGTTATTTTTAATATTACCCATTCTTTCCAGCCACACAATACTGATAACTTGATCTGAAGTGGTATGAGTCAATCAAACAAAACCCTCAGCAACCATCACACCAATCTGTGCAATCCAAGGATTGTGATTCAGACAGTTGCTGCTGCCTGGACTACAAGCTCTTTGGGGATGTAACTTCTGCTGAGGCTTGTGAGAGACTGAACATACTGTCAGCAGTTAAATAATATATCTGTATCATCACCATATAAAAATACAGCCAAAAATCTGTTCACACAGAGATTGTTGCTTTAACTGTCACTTGGATACTCCTAACAACTTTCTCTCCTGCTGAGAATAAAGCTGAACCTTCCTCACAGCTCTGTGGCTCTATTGCCTTCCCTTGAATGTGCATCCACTTGGGCTGCACAAGCTCAGCAGAGGAGTCACTGGCTCTGATGCTTGGTGCTTCCAAGAGTGGGCCTTTCTCAGGTGGAATCTTGTTAAATCAATTAATAAACCAGTTCCTGATCAAAACAGTTGGGTGACTGACTTTTTGGAAGCTAAAGAGGACCTCTGAATGTGAGCTGTCATGCAGCTACTAGAAAGCAATGTGAATCAACAGCAAATAGACCAGGGGACAACTCATTTTGAGTATATCCAAAATTGACCCATGGGAAACTCATCTCAGCTGGGTTGTTAAATCACTAGCTAAGAAAAAAACCCATACACATTTATTGTAGTTCAAGTCAAGATTGTAAGTTACACGTGTTCTGATCTTTCTACTTTCATAAGTTGGTTCAATATTTAGCATATGCTGGTAGAATTATTTTTTTTCTTAAGTCAATGGACTGAAAAAAAAAATCAACTCTTTTTCTATCAACATCACAAGCTGGAATGGAGGAGCTCACTGCAGTATTCCAGGCTAGACAGCCACTTTTGTCTCCTTCTCTGTTTCTTGCTTAAGAACACAGTAAAAAGAAAGGAAGAGTGGAAAAAAAGAACTACATGAAAGAATAGATAAATGGAAAAGGATATCTTAATAAGGTGTTTTTTCTTTTCTTTTTTTTTTGGAGGCTGCTGTATTAAATTAAAGTCATACATGAGTTTCAAAGAAAATCGTATGTCGGTGGAATGGTGAGCCCACCTGACAAGGCATGCTAACAGAATTGTAAATGTAAAGGGTAATGCTTGTCACTTCCTGACAGCTCTAAATGGCCTTTTAGTTCAGTACGCAGAGCTGTCATAAAAAAACATAAAAATGCATATGCAGACAGCTGAAACTGCAATGCACATCATTATCTGCAAATGGTATAAGTATCCTGAACAAAGGGCCTTCCAGTTTAAGGACAAGCATAAGACATTTTTCTGCCTCTAGCCTTAAAACAAAGTGCTGTCAAGAAAACAAGATTCTCGGTGCCAGAACTGAGGATTTTCTGTCAATCAGCAAGGTGCTACATTTGTACATATTTTTCTGACCCCAAATATGAGAAGAGCATCCTTAACAGATGTGTATTTAACTTCTGGCAGATGCATCTGTTTCTGCTGGGTACTGCAGTATTCCAGGCTAGACAGCCACTTTTGTCTCCTTCTCTGTTTCTTGCTTAAGAACACAGTAAAAAGAAAGGAAGAGTGGAAAAAAAGAACTACATGAAAGAATAGATAAATGGAAAAGGATATCTTAATAAGGTGTTTTTTCTTTTCTTTTTTTTTTGGAGGCTGCTGTATTAAATTAAAGTCATACATGAGTTTCAAAGAAAATCGTATGTCGGTGGAATGGTGAGCCCACCTGACAAGGCATGCTAACAGAATTGTAAATGTAAAGGGTAATGCTTGTCACTTCCTGACAGCTCTAAATGGCCTTTTAGTTCAGTACGCAGAGCTGTCATAAAAAAACATAAAAATGCATATGCAGACAGCTGAAACTGCAATGCACATCATTATCTGCAAATGGTATAAGTATCCTGAACAAAGGGCCTTCCAGTTTAAGGACAAGCATAAGACATTTTTCTGCCTCTAGCCTTAAAACAAAGTGCTGTCAAGAAAACAAGATTCTCGGTGCCAGAACTGAGGATTTTCTGTCAATCAGCAAGGTGCTACATTTGTACATATTTTTCTGACCCCAAATATGAGAAGAGCATCCTTAACAGATGTGTATTTAACTTCTGGCAGATGCATCTGTTTCTGCTGGGTTTTTTATTTTTTATATCTTTTTTTTCTCCCTCTTAAACACACTGCAGAGCAGAACAGTTGTGTGTTGTGTACTTAGTAGTTCCTTCTATCCTGGCTTTTCCTCCTTACTTGTTTAAAGTATCTGTGTGGTGGCTTCACCATTATTTTGCCAAGATGTTGGGGAACTTTAGGGGTTAGTGTTAACCTGCTATGGGAACAATGCAAAAAAACCCCTTGAACTGCAGTCTGTTGGTGTTCATGACTACTGTGCTAGCCTGGTTGTCATTTAAAAATTTCAAAGTTACAAGTCCATTTCCAATGTAGTTTTAAAACACACATGGGAAGAACGAGAGCTTAGCAAAGCTATTCACAGACGCAGGCAGTGTTATGAACAAACCTGTCCCCTGAACAAGTCCACAAAAGTGACGGTGAACAAAAGACTCATGGTCTGCAGTTGCCACTTGCTGTCCACCTGACACTGATCTGAGGAGTCCCCAGCACTCTGGCATTGCCATACAGACATTCCTACTCACAACATCTCTCCAGATAAGGCTGAGGGACTGTGGACTACCTGATCGGATTTAAGCATCAAGAAGAAAAGGAACCTAGGGTCCATGGTGAACACTCTGCTCTGAGGGCAAACAGGCACAAACAATAACTTCCACACCAAGCTTTAGAGCTCACCTCATGAATGCTAAAAGCAGTGAGACAGCAGCTGGGCTGCTTTCCTTTTTTCTTCCCAAACCTGTAATCCAAATCTCATCTACACTGACCCTGCTCACAAGTACCCACTGCACCGCCCAGACATGACTCAGACCTTCAATAACTGTATTACCCCTTCCCAGCAAATAGCCTGCAGAATATTCCTTTACCAAAACAATCAGATGGAGGGTGGAACAAGGATAAAATGCAAGTACTTGAACAACAAGCTCCAGTTTTCTGAGTTGCTAGACATCCAAATGTCTAAATTCACCCCTTGCCCCCAGTTTCAGCTGGGGCCAAGATACCTCCACACCCATTATTACCACAGATACCTCCACGCCCATTAAATTGCATAAACCCCCTTTTTCTGCATATGAGTGTCTCCTACAGGTTTTCAACATTTATTTGCATTGCTTTTCATGCTACTCTCCCAATCCTGGGTGCAGGTAGCACTTCAGAATCTGTGTATGAAACAAACTATTATTTTTGCCCTGAACAAAACTTACAGTACAGGACTTGGTGTGCACAACAGAACTTTGATACATTTCCTCAGTATCTTGAATTATCCACAGTCTCGTTCCAATGCTCCCTACATGTGGCATAAAGTATGGGAGTATGAATCAAAGATATTTGGGATTTCAGAACTTCTGACATCATGGATGCAAAATATTTCAGCCCACAAGATAAGTAAGGGAATAAACGTCACATATAAAAAGTCTCTATTCATCTCATGGCTTATATTTACAAAGAGCTGTGTTTGAATCTGTAAATTTTCCAGTGTGAAATTTCCCTGAACAGTTGCTTAATGGCATCTTAATTTTACTTGAATTAATTACCTTTAGAAATTCTAGCTGTTTCTCCATTAAAATCCACATTTATCACATATATAATCTTCATTCCTTTCTTCCAAAATTGCCCAAGGAAACCAAAGGATAAGGCTGCAGCCCTAAAAACTAATTTCTTTTGTATCTTTAGTAAAATGATACGAGTATACACAGTCATCTTGCAAAAAATATAGATTTTGTCTGAGATTTTAAAAGACTTCTAGTAATTCTGGCCGCCGCTCTTTTTGGTGCTGTTTGAGACATCTGAGGACATCCAAATCTAAAGTTTAGTTCCTCTCTCAATAACTGATCCTAATCCAAGCTCAAGAAAAACATCTTAATGCTCACTCAACAGTCTTGCTTCCAAAGCTGCCTCTACATATGTCTAAATAACTGAAAACAATTCTGCAGTACATCCCTCCCCAGAGCCAAAGCTTGCACATGTGTTTTTAAAAAAAAAGGGCTTTGCAGGCTATGTGTAAAAGTCCCATCTGGTGATGCCTGACATAACAGTATGTTTCCACCTAATTACAGTACACTTATAAAAATACACTGTGCATTATCGACACAAAACCTAGTGGTTCTATGTCTGTCTGCTAGTAAGTGAGGTTGGACAGAAGAAAAACACTTCCAACCCCAGTGGAGTGACTAGATGAACCAGACTTCCTGCAGGAGCAGGAGAGGAAGGAGAAATGAAGCAAGTATTTTTAGGAAGGAGATTGGTGCATTTGTGAGAGAGATGCACAACATGGCAGCTTGAAGACCAAAGTGATCTACACCACTATAAAACAAGTAGGAAGTGGGCAAAAGCATCCTCAGTTTCCTTGCACATCTGGCCTTACTGACACTTGTCCTTTCCTGCTACAATGGAGGCTTCATCCAGCAATTCCTTTTTGAAAATGGGTTTTGTTTTGTATTGTATATTTAAAATGTGACCCAGTCAAATGCAGCAGCAAGAGTCCTGGACTTACACATACAGCTGAGCTACACCAACCAAAGTACAAATATTTTAAGCCAGTGATATAGAGCTAGATTTGAACATGCATCTTCCAGACAAAAGCTTCTATATAGCATTACCATGACCTGTGCCAGCCAGGCCTCCCTCTCAGTCTGTTCCCTTTAAATTTACAAGGAAGGAAATAACAAGGAAGAACATTCTTCTATTACATTTTTTCAAATAAAATGTCTGTACTTTCTCTGGATTATTCCAGCCCGATTTACACAAGGTGAATTTGACCTTCAAGAGGCAGAACATCTGGGAATGACAATTAAAGCCATCTGCACCCAAGGCAAGCAGGTTGCTCGCTATCCGCTGAGTTCTGTCGCCTTCCGAACACAGAGAAGGGGGGTAATCTCAAGACAGCCATCCCTTTTTTATTGACTGTCTCCTGTGCTTTTAGAGATGTGAAAATACACAGAGCCTGACTGCACTCCTTCCCAAGGAGGCTCACTGAGGATGGCATGAGAACTCCAGCAATGCTCTTGAAGATCTGTGATTCAGCTTCTATGGAGATGGTATTACCTGGACCCAGATTTTCTTTCCTGTTTAACCTAATCTCTATAGATCTCACCAGTCATGAATTAGCCCATCTGAATTTAGGCTCTTGTTTCTCCTTTATGTAGTTGAGTGCCTTGTACATTTTATACCAGCCACCCAAATCCCACAGGAGTCAAAGGAAAGGTGACTGAACCCTCTGTGGGTGAGGTGCTTCACACTCCAGCTCTATCTAGGAAGCCTGAAGATATTTTGAAACACTAGTAAACACGAGTAAAAATCCCAACCACAGTTCTCTGTGGGACTTCAGGGAAACCAGACATCTGCAAATCTTCAAATATTTACTGCAACAGGGTAACTTATAACCCCCTAAAAATCAGTTTTGAGGGGGGTTTTTTGTTGTTTAAACCAAATACTGTTAAGGCCTATCATGCTGATTGCCACTGTCCCTTTTCCTTGTACTCTTCCACTTGCCTGTACCATCTGATTTCTCATTTCATACTTTGCTGGTGAACTCCTTAAGACAGGAGGATTTTGCCAGCAGAGTGGAATTTCAGTGTCTGGCCTGAGATGACAAAGTAACGCACAAGACAGAAGTACTCATGGCACTAGCTGTGTTGTGTAGATATTTGCACAGAAGGATCGTATTCACTTTTGGACAGGCAGTAAAGTGTTAATGACTCATTTGGACAGCCAGACCCGACTGGAATTTCAAAAAGGAAAAATAAAAAGCCAGTGGATGGGAAAAAGCCCAACTAACCCAGAACTGGAATATTTTCTGTTAAGTATTATTATTTTCATGTTCTCTTTGTATAATTTTTTCAGCCTACTTCAGAGCTCCCTGTGTGCCACCTATCGGTCCAGCCCATGCTCAGTTCTTCAGACAAAACCAGTGGTGAAAGAGTCATGCAGGGCCAGAAAACAGGAGGTTGAAGGCCAGAGATCATGTATGGCAAAGCTGTCCAGAAAACAGGGAAAGGAAGCATTTTTCTAGGCATGTTGAGCCAACTATAGCCCAAAAGGCAGTTACAAACCCTGTTGCAAACTAGGGGTGTGACTCAGATAAACCAGCAACGTGAAATTACATCAGCAGAAAGATATTTTGGAAAATATTCCACAGCATGGATGACATTCAAGTATTATGCCTTTGGAGATTTAACCTGCCTTCTTTGAGTGAGAAACCAGACACTTGTAGAATTAACCAAGATTATATTGACAGGTCTGGGTTCCACAACAATTCCCCTTGTATTTGTCCCAAAAACACCTTTCTTTCCAGTGTCAGTCATACATTAATTTTCTACCACAATAATTCTTTGCTAAGATCCCATTCCCATAATAGAAAGAGAATAAAATGAGTGACACCTCAAACAATATTTGATAGTCTAAAAACAATTTCCAACTTCAAAGACTATCTACATAAAAGTTGAAGACTCTTGCTACAAAACCAAACCATTGGGAAATCATTTTCCATCTGACATCAATTCCCCAGCTACTAGAATGAAGGGTTTAGCTGAAAGTATAACTTTTACTAGAGGTTTTTTAACATTTTAATCTATGCTACAAGAAAGTATGTGCACAATCAGGTTATTTTGTATCAGAATTCAAGAATTGGGTGTGAGAGAGAGAACCCCACAAACCAAAGGGGGGTCACCTTCATGGCCAGCTCAAGCACACAGATCCCTGGCTGAGTTAGTGATTTAACAGATGGGGAGATAGGAACGTTTGACTAACTAACCACAAATCCTTATGAACACAAAAACACAACAGGTACAACCAAGAACTATCCACCCCCCAAAACTGTTGTTCCTAAATGAAGGAAATTAATTTTTCATAGCTGAATCATTACGGTAAATCACTCCTAATATACTGAACCACTGGAGGGTGGAATCAATGGATGCAGGTCTACAAATCATGCATTCAAGTGCTGGCAAGCACAATCTGTAGGGTCTGACAATGGACTATTTTCCTTTCCCAGAAACACTGGCTAAGCTGCACAAAGTCTTCTGTAACAGCCTTTTTTAAACTCATTTCTAGCTGAAGAGGAGATTGCATGTCTAAAACAACAAGTTGTGACCTTGCAGTGAATTAAATGGGTGAGCATGTTAAAAGGCTTGTAAATGTATCTGGAACTTTTTTTTCCTCACCATCTGTTTCATACTTGATATCTTGATAGATAGTTCAGCTTATTACCCACCACTAACATCACCTCTGCTGAAGCCTTGCTATTTGAAATATGGGGTCTCTACTTTGCATAGCAGTGACTAAGAATGTTGGAACCCACTTAAATTTGTTTTAAATGCATTAAATTGGTACCATGCAGTGTTGCTGCATACCAGTTTCTAAGTTACATAGTAAAAGTTTAAATGATTAAACCAATTTAACGTATGAACCAGGCCCTCTGAATGGCTGAGAACTGCCAGGTTTTCCAGTGCAGTGTTTGCCTGGCAGTCAGCTTTGTGCAGAGGTATGCAGATGCTTTTGCCAGGAGAAAGTGAAATAATTGATGCAGCTGAAAATGACCTTGATCTTGAAGTAATTACCTCATTCCTTGAAATATCTGAAAATACAATGACAGAAGCAAGGGCCTGAATGACTACTGTGACTTTTACTTTGTCCTGAGTATCAGTCTGACATGGGTACATGCCAACAATAAATCATTTTCCTGGAACACACGACAGTAAATGTTGGGGTCATGTTTTCAAGCTGGCTTCTCTTTCTTTTTTGTGTCTGTTGGTTCTGTGTCTCAGCAGACTTTACATGACGTCCTCCTGTCTGCCTACATCTATTTTATAGATTAATGGTACCTGTAACTACCCAGCTGAAAGGTAAAATAATGGCAAGGGTGATGAAACCCCATGCTCCGTGACATAGAAGGGTGACTCATGGGGTCAGGAATGAATTCCTGCCTCTCACCACTGGCAGAGCCTTGTATTGCTACCCAAGCACTGTGTATGGTGAAGCAGTGACAAAACACACCTGGACATCCACAAAAGCCCTAGGTGCACTAGGTGCACCAGGTTCATCTGCTTCCCAGGGAGAACAGACTTCCCCAAGCTGCCATGGGACTGCTTATACCACACCAAAGCAGATCTCTAGTGTGCTTCATGCCAACTGATCCAGAGCCCAGAAGAGACAAACGAACCTTTTTGATTACCAAATTTTCACCTGGGTTGCCATGATCACTTTTATCTGTTGGAGATGCACTGAAGTGATGGGCTGGCATGATCAGGCTCCCTCCTACAGCTCCCCACAGCAGCAGGGCCACCCTTTCTAATGGGGCAAGAAGATTTCTGCAACTTCTGATCTTCCCTGCAATACAAAGAAAGGAAACGTGTTCCTTGCTGGCATTACAAAACAATGGTTTCCCACCCAAAATGTGGACTCAGTCATGCCAACAAATCATGTTAAAGGACTTTCTACCTTTTCTCTTTCAAGAGGAGCATGCACAGGAGAGCTGGGAATACACTGGCCCAAAGCAGAGAGGGAAAGCATTTTAAATGTAGTGATCTAAAAGTTGTTCAACAAGCATAACTGTGACCACACACCTGCCGAGTGTTGAGACTTGATTCATGCAGCAAAATGTCACCCCAAGGTGGTTTTGATGCAGCCACATGTGACAGGCAAAGCACTCTGCAGCTGAAGATGTCAGGTTATGGGAGGAACTGAGAACCACTGATGACTTCACCATTGAAAAGTGCTTCTTCAGAAACAGTGCAAGAATCAGAACTAAAGTCTAATACTTGTGCCATAAGCACTTTTGCCATTGTCTTAAGAAGTGGGAGCCAGGAAGCTTGAGTGTTTTTGGTGGAATTTCACCAACAGCAAGACAGCCCCCAGCTCTGGGAGGCAACATGCTATCAACATGTCATAATTTTGTCTTTTCATCTCTGACCTTTTCATGTCTTTCCTTTCATGGTCTGTCAGGGCTGACACTGAAAAGGAAGGAAGCCACCACAGTGGAAATGTAAAGTTTTCAGAGCTGTCATTCTCCACTGATACAAAAATATGTTTTCCTAAATTTAACAGTTAAATACATCTCAAGGTGTTAAAAACACTTATGTCACAAAAGTAGTTAAGTGTTGGCAGGATAACTATAACCTTTACATGCAGCCAAACTTGAGTTCTCAAACTCTTCCTGGATTAATTTTCATTTAATTTCATATAAGCATTGTCTCTAACAGTGGCAGCAGGACTTCATTGAAGAACCAGAGTTTCTGTTTCTCAAACCAAACACAACCCAGATCTTTCAGGTCAAACTGAGGTCTGAGCACAGTTCTGGATTTGCTTACAATTTGGAATCCAATTTTATAATAAATTCTTCATTATTTAAAATAATGTTGCTGTTCCAATGCATCAGAGAACCCATCCCCTTGATGGAGGATTTTTAAAAGCTGTATTTTATGGCTGTGTCATCACCAGGCATTTCTGGGTTTCAGATATTTGTGAAATAGGATTTTTTGGTATAATCTTCTGTGGTCCATTAAGCATACAGTGTGCAGCAGAGGAAATACCTGATTATGTTTTCACACCTTTCTGTGTTTCTGGTAATATTCCAAATGAATGCAGCTTTACCACATGGTTATCAGCTCCTCAGATGGCTTCTGAAGTTTGCAATTCTACTGTTCTGCCTTGCAGTTGACAAGTTACCTGGGACTACATTAGCTTAGAGCCAGCCCCTGCAGATATTTTCTATTTGCCCATGGTACAACCATTAAAGCAAATTTCCCAGGAATTCCAATCAAATGCCTTAAACAGTGCATATCCACATGCTTTTGCAGCTCTCCCATATGTATATTTTATTTGTTTATGTGCTGTATACAAAGCAAATGTGGAATCTGTGAGCATAACAAACAGGATCATTAACTGAAAAATTAAGCATGTTCATGCAAATCTTGTGAACTCTCAGTATCAGTTCTACTAGAACTCAAAGTCTCTACATAATTTAATGTTTTCCTTCCAATCTCTCCATGGGAACCCAACAGTTCTTAGATGGCAGCACCAAAATAGTCATTTTTCTAAGGATATGTATAAATAAAATGAGGATGTCAAAAGTATGTGTATAAAGTGACATTCTTCTACTCTGTGCTGCATTACAAGCTCCTTAGTACACACAACTGTACCCCCCAAAAAATACCCTACAGGGCATCAACTGCAATACATACAACTTGATATAAAAAAACCTGAACAGATATGCTAAAAAAGTAACATGCCACAAATATAAATACCTCAATTTTAGCAGAGTGAGCCTCCTGAATTTCTCTTCAGGCTGATCTAGACATTGCCTCATGGATTTACCACATTCTTGATTAGCAAAGTAACTTATACTTTACATGCATTTGAATGAAATTTCAGAATTTCTACCCGCCTGTGTTGAGCAACACAGAGAAGGTGTCTTGAAAGCTGGAAATGAAAACAAAGAGCTGGGTCATCTAATGTAGCTCCTCAGCACAGCAAGGAAACCCATCTTTGAAGTGCCTAGTAAATCAATCAGCCAGCCCATAATTATTGCCTCAACACAAAGCTCAGATCTCCAGGACCAAAAAACCCAGAAGCACAGCATAGAAAGGGAGCAGAAGACAACCCGGGTAACAATAATGTAAAGGAAATATTCCACACAGGACACTGGCTTGTACTGTCATTTTCACAAACTCAAAGGTATTCAACATTATCTGGTCTTAAGTGTATATATCACACTACCTTCAGACATCATGTTCCATTCCAAGGACTGTAATAGATCATAAAAAAACACCTTTTCTTAATATCCCTCACAGGGAGACAGACAGTAGCTCTTGGAGCACATAGAGAAAAGCAGGCAGCAATTAAGGAAAGGAAACAGACAAATAATATAGTCTTTGGAAATTTGGGCATGAAATCAAAAATAAGAGTCCAACTTTCACAATAAAATTAATTCTAATACAATCCCCAGTGAAAATGAGTGGGATAAATGGAAAAATAGAAACATAAGCATTCTCAAAAGTAAAAATGAAAACTTGACTTTAAAATAATGGTCTTTGTTGCTTTTTCTTTCTGCTTTCTCCATACAATGACAAATCTAATAGAACACAATTGCTGACCCACACCAAAATAATGTTTGGCTGAGCTTTATTCTGGTGCAAATATTTCTCTGTTGAGGCAGCTTGCTCATGTCCTCAGCAGAGTCCTGGAATCATTTTCTGGCTTTACTACACATGCACTGTGTCACCATGAGTAAATCATATAATCTGTACACCACAAATTAACATCTGTAAAAATGGGAAAGTCTTTCCCTATTTAAGAGTTGTTGTGAAGCTCAGTTAAACCACAAATTATTTTGTTTAAGGTTGTTGGCTTTCAAGGTGTTTACAGCTCCTTATGATTTTGTAATTGTAGGTCTCAACGACAGATAAGTAACAATAAAACAAATTATAAAACATTTTGGTTCAATCTTGGCTAAGTGAATGTAGTAGAGAGAAAGTTCTGGCAGATTCCCATAGGGAAGATTTTGCATTCAGAAGAAAGGAAATCCAAACCTTCGTCTGCCTTTTGTAATTTATTTAATCGCCAGCATCCTTACTCCATAACATACCCCACCCAGGTTCTACATTTCCCAAAGCACATGCTGCCCAGATCATACAAACATCAAGTAAGGGATTACACCAGAACTCTGACAATGCAAAGACAGACAAAACTTTACAATTATTATAAGAATTATCTGGATTTGCTGACACTGGTTTTAATCCCCAGCAGACAGGTTGTGTCATTAACAGAGAAGGTGAGGAAGGTAAAACAGAGACAATTACTCAGTACTTCATAATAACCTGAACTAGAATTCCCTGAAGCTCCTGTGTTTGCCTGATATAACTCATAGGCCAATGCTTGAGATAAAGAAATGCAATTATTTTCTTCTGCACTCCTTGGAAAAATTGTGTTCCTGTAGATTCATGAAAGCAAGCAGCCACTGGCCACCCCAAGCATCTGTGTTACTGATGTAGAGCCCTCAGCACAAAGTCAGGGTGTCCCTTGCACACACACTCAGTCCCATCAGCAGTGGGAAATTTGCCCAGTGTCTGTTCCCTTCAAGCAAGTTCCTCTTCCTGATGTGAACAGAAAGTCAATCAGGAGAAGTCTTTAGAGACCTAAAACATATAACCTACCTCAAAGAGACCTGTCTCTGTAGGTTCCCACTATGATTAACAAATAGAGATAAACTCACATGTGAGTAATTTAGAGCAGAGATCTCACTGAGGTGCTCTTAATTATCTTTGAGAGTTCTTCCTTCTCTACCCTTTACAGGGAGAACCATCTCCTCACAGGTACTGTAACCTGGGACCCTCTTCAGAAATCATAGTAAAACAAACCCAAGCCTGCTTAATTTTCATGCTGATGGCTCTTGGCTAAGTGTGGAACAGGCTGAGTTGGGGGCAGCCTTGTGATTACTGCAGGGTCCTTACCAAGCCCAGCTGAGTAATAAACTTCAAGGCAGGGGAAAAAAAGGCTTTTTCCTTTTTGTGTCCAGACATGTGCAGGTCCTGGCATCTCTGCAGGCTCACAATAGAAGATGTATCTTATTCATGCTGCAAAAGTTCTGGAACCTGACACCTCTCCTGGGCACTCAGTCCTAACTGGCAGGAGTGTTTCTGACACTCTCCTTTCAAGACAAGTGTCAGCAGGTGATGAACTTTATATTTTTCACTCCTGCAGCTTCAGAGACTGGATCTCTGTTTCTGCAGAATTTATGAATGGTAAATGTCAAGCCCTTTGTTTTTTTTTTATTCAGACCTGTAGCTCTTGTGTCAGAAAAAAAAGGAAAGGTGAACAATACTCTTCTTTCCTCCATCCTTTATTTTTTAAATTCTTACACTGAAGGAATAGAGCTGCATTGCTTAGTGCACTGTAAGCACATAATATGCAGCAGCTCCAACATATTCTTGTGGCATCCTCCTGGCCTTGCCCCTTGAGCTATGTGCATTGATGCACTTGGCAATTACACATGTGATATTGTAACTACACACCTTGCAGGGTCTGATTGTATTAGGTAACTATTGTTAACTTTTACTGTGATTTTAGCATTTTGGTTAATTAGTTCCACCTCATGAGGCAAAGGTCTTATAATTACACTTTGCAGGATGTTCATTAGCTGAGCAGATTGCTTTCTCAGTTCAGGGTGTCTCTAGCAAGGGCTCTATGGTCACTGTGTAAGGACTATGGCAACAGAAGGGATGGTGACAGTTGGACTGTGAGCCTGCCCTCGGTGAACTAAGAGCTCACACCGGTCTAGTGTGACTGGACAAAGCTGAGATTTAAAGCAGTCTTGGCTCAAGCAAAGCAAACTGTTTAGCACAAGTGGTTTAGCCCTTACACCGGTTTCTGAGTCATTCACATCTTGCTCTGCAGACCGACTCTGATCACTTTACGCAAACACATTTCAACTAGAGTGGCCTGTGAACCATTTGCTTGTCAACTCTGCCTTTGGTTACTCCTTACAGGGTCTCAATTCAAGAGCACTCTGTTCCAGACACACACCTACTGCTCAGTTATTTCAAAGTCTAGGAAAAAAACCAAACCTGATCATCACAGGCTTTCAACAGAGCATAAGCACGTCCTTACAGGCTTGGCTGATTCTGGATCACCTCATTACTGAAGCTGTACAGTACAGCTTATCCTTTCCTGGTGCATCACTGCCACTCTGCACAACTACAGGTGAGCACCCAGAGTGCCAGAGCAACATCTCACTTCCCTTTGGGGATCTCAGGCTCTACTCTACTGCAGACCAGCAGGGACAAAGGCTAGTCCAAAACATCAAGCCCCTCCTCTTTTCATGTAAAAACAGGGTCTTCTCTTCCCCCAGCAGCTGTGAGGCAAACAAGAACACCTCATTTGCACAAAAGCTTGTTGGAGGAACAAGAAAGGAGCAGAAATAAAATCAGATCACTTATTCTTTTGAACCATCACTTCCACTGACACATCTGCTGCTGCTCTAGGAAGCTGCCATATAGTCATTTTGAAACCAATTTCTTTTTAGGCTAGGGGGCTAAAGACCTCATAACTTGTCATTACCAGCAGAGCTTGTATATTTTCTTGAAGACAATCAGACAGCACTATCCCTAGACCAGAGCATCATGATGCTAGAAACAGAATCCCTTTCCCAAGATCGCCTTAATACTCCCTCCTAATACTGATAGGTCAGGAAGTGCTGTACCTATTGCCCACATGCTAATACCAGCTTAGGTTTCATTATGACTAATGTCATTACAGTGAATTCCAAATAAATTATTCATGATTGGAGTCTTCTTTTAATGCCTTTGGCATGTGACATGTTTTCCACATTGCCTGCAAAATGTCTGTGGTAGGAAAATGCTCATAGGTGTCCCTGGCAGCTGGAGGCTGAAAATGTAACTTTTGCTTTCTATCCAATGAGGGAAGTGTAACATTTTCAGGAGAGAAAGTTTTCTGCTTCCCACAATTGCTCTCCTTAAAGTCAATATAAAATACACTGACTGGAGCCTGACACACCTGTCCTGGTTCTTCAAGCGAGATATGTGGTCTTACTTTAAAAAGAAAGCAAATACCATCTTCATTACTCTACACCACAACTACTGCCAAGGAAAATGTCTCATGTTCCCTAAAAATCAAAGAAAAATCCCAAAAATCCAATACTCCTTAAAGTAATTTCATTTCTGTGGGAGCCAGAATGAAGTTTCTGAAGCAAAGGAAAGGATCCCATATTTCCTCATCACTTTCTTCAGCCCATGATTAGCTTTTCTACGTAAAGAAAACCTTGGGAGAGAGAGACGCTATTGAAGTAAATGGGACCTGACTTTAGTTGGGACCTGAAGGACCCAGTTCCACAGCACAGCCACCACAGCAGAGATAGCAAGGAATTTAGCCAGCCTGTCATCATCATCTCCACTTCCTAGCACAGCACAGCTCACCATCTCACCACACTTTTCCATTCGTGGTTCACATATGTAACTGCCAGAGGCTTTTCCCAGGAAGACACATTTTCCAGTCTGAAATATCTTCCAGTTGTTTTCTCCCCAAAGAGTTGAGCTTAAAGAAACTTAGCAGAGCTCAAGGTACTTGGCAGTTGGAGACTTACAAGTTTTTTATTCCTAAAAGGAGAACTTTATTTTTTAGACTATCTACACCTGAAAAAATCTTTGTGTCTAGCCTGAGTGGAAACCCCTGCTCCTCTCCTTGTGCTCAAGGACATGTCTTCTTGTGCACCTCAGAGGACACACAAGAAAGGCTGGACTAGGTCATGCCAAAAGCCTCTCCAACACAATATCCTGTCTTTCAAAGTGCCTAGTAATGGGCATTAAGGAGAAAGGGTATAACAAGTGATACAAGGATGAAATCCTTCATATCTTCTCCATTCCAAGTAGTTTGTGGTTTCAGGACTGCCTGGCTGCAACCTACATCTCCATCATTTAATAGCCCTTTAGAGACCTTTGCTTCCATTCACTTGCTCACTTGCTTCTTGAACTTTGGGTATCTAAAACATCCCATGGCAACAAGGTCCACAATTTAATTATGCATGGTGTGAAAGAGTAGATTGTTAGTTTCATTTGCTATTGTTGGGTGTTTTGGGAATTAGCTAATAACCATTCCTAACAATCCTTTCTCCCCATCACTGCTTATTTTAGGCTGTCAATGGACAGACAATACCAGAAAGTACTAATATTACAAATTGCAGAAAAATGTGCAGATTTGCAAGAGAGATGAGACTTAGAGGGGAAGAGAAGTTACGTTGCATGTATTTGATAAATATAAATGAACTATTAATTTTTTCATGCATATTTCTTAAAGCTCTATAAACCTAACAAAATACTACTCACTCATTTTTGTTGTGGCTGTTAAATTTGCTCCTGTCTTCCATACTACTTTTATTGAGACATCCTTATAATGAAAGACATTCATATTGTACAAGTGGTAATATTTTAAATCATGTTAATTAAAGTGAAGTTTCCTTCCCAGCAGTTAAAGCATTCTCAGTTGCTTTTCTGACCAAACACCATACTGAAGTATTCATACTATTCCCTTGCTGTAAGTATCATGGCAATGTTATCTAAATGAAAAGGCAACAGTGAAAAAGTTTAAGAGAGAGCCACTGTATGATTATTAGCTGTTGGTACTTGATATAAAATATCTAACTTACAAAAGCACTTTGGTATGTTTTTGGACAAGTCTTATCAATACTTGTAATGAGAAATTACTAACAAAGGACTTTCTGTACAAACAGCAAATAAGATGCTTACAGACAGAACGGAATTTATTCTGAAGGAAAAAGTATGAAGCCTAGTGCTCCCATTCACTGGCCCTTCACCTTAAGCTGTTTTATTGTTGTTCATGTGTGTCTTAAGTACCATGAAGAACAGCATATGCTATTACAGGGATGTCTTATTTCAACTGACTTTTGTTCCCCCTAACCAAGCACCATTGTCATTATCAGATGGCAAAAGGAAACTAGCAATAAAATTCTAGCACTCATTTTCTTAATTAGTCTCTAGAAAACCTACTTGCCACATAAGACAAAGCTGGAGTTACAATATTGTCAAGATATGTTTAGTTTCCAAACCAATAACTGGAAGAAATGAATACATAGGTAGAAATAATTTCATCACTTACTTGTAATTTATAAATGCAGAAATCTGTTTTCCACTTTTTAAAAAGTCTGCATTAGAAAAGGTCAGAAAAAAAAGTCAAGACTGATACCAGAAATGCAGCAGTGATCACTGGGCAGCTTTTTTTACCTGGAAGTTAAGACTGAACTCAGCTCATTGCTGAGGAGCAGCTTGTAACAAGAAAGAGTCTGTCCCAAGTCTGGCTGTCCTGTTACAGCCTCTTCCCACATTGTAGGAAAAGGCCTCCAAGAACTCACCTCACATAGTGTGAGAGCTCAGAAGGAACAATAAGTTGAACATTTCATTCGAATTGCATTAACACCCACTGAATTATTCCCATAAGCTTCACCTAGCACTAAGGACCTGTTTTATCAGAGTGGCACAGCTGAACCTCCTGCACTGGCCTTCAAAGATACCTGTGCACTGGATATCCAGTGCTGGTCACAGTCTTCCTCCCACCCTCTCCCTACTGACACTGGAAGAGAACTCCTGCCACATGGATTATGCAGCCTAGAGGCCCTCTCTCAGCAACCAAATCATTTCTGTGGTCTGCAGAGAGGCAGTCATGAGAAGCAATGGATGGTACTAAAACACTGTTGAGCTGTTCTTTACTTTGTTTTCTATGGGGAAAAGAAACAAGCAAGAACAAGCAAAGTCCCTGCTAAATCCATGCTCAGAGAGAGATGTGAAACCCATCAGCAGGTTAGCACAGCACCCAGAAAGTTTCTGTCTACAGCGTGAAATGTTATAAAACAAAACAGAACACAAAAGAAAAAAATCAAATCAGTAAAGAACAGTCCATGCCAAGCAATAAACCTACAGGTGCTTGCAAGGTGCAAATTCAATATGAATGGTGGCACTTTTAGAAAATCAGCCATGATCAGGACGAAACTGAGCAGAACATAAATTCAGAAGCAAGGGAAAATGCATTTTCAAAATATGTCAGGATTTATTCTGTTCCTAAAAGAACCAGATAGTTAATCCACCCTGTTGGCAGGTGCATGATAGTAGGTGATTCCTTGCAACAACCTCTAACTATTCTCATCGTATTATTCTCCAGCTGGGGACAGCAGTAGAGTGACCAGGGGCAGAGGATAGAGATAGAGAACCCATTTGCTCAGCTTACAATGTAACTGATCATACAAAACAAAGGGCCACTCACAGAATTTCTTGAGTGGGGATAACATCCAGGATTGGCTCCAGTGTCTCTGTAGACACCAGACTCTCCACTGCATCTTTGGGAATTACAGGTATCTCATTTTGGAGGGGGGGGAGAGAGAAGATGATGGCAGGCTTTGTTTCATTTAAGCAATGACCTTGTCTCAGGTAGGAAATTAGGTGACCCAGTTTAAGGATGGAAAGTACATTTCTCAAAGAATTTATAATTAGGAATTGGAAGTATTGCTGTCTTCTAAATAACAACATCCCCCTCTTCCCCCAAAACTGAGTTTTCTGCAAAAGAAGTTTCTAAGGAAAACAAAAAAAGCAAAAGCAGGGGGGTTTGGGGTATAATTAAAACATTTCCTTCTGTTTCAATCAATTTCCAATTAGCTCCTACAAAATGCTAAGAAATTTAAGAGAATTTTTTTTTTCAAATTAAGAAATAGGTTTTTTAAATTTTTGTGTGTTAGTAAGCCAGTTTAACATTGTTGGAGTTCCTTCACCCTGTTTTCCCTTGAAACTCAAGTTGACTAATTTCTAGAAGGTGCAGTAGCACTGACACATGTAGAACTCAGCAGCTGGTGGAATATGGTTTCCTGAACATTTCTCTAGCCTGCTCTCTTCATCCACAGCAGGATGAGCTGGCCACATCTGCTGACCTCCTAAAGCAGTGTGGCCACTGTAAGCAATTCTGGTTTTTCCCACACAGTGAATAATCCCTACAAAACAGCACCATCCCAAAACCTGTTGTTTCCACGTACCAACCTTGGAGGGAGAAGTACAGAAGCTGCTTTGTATTTTCAAATAATGGAAAAAAAACAGCTATGCTAAATAGCAAGAAAACCCCATCTTCCACACTGACCCCACAGGGCAGACTCTGTGCTGCATGTTCCAGAGTGCTGGATCCCTGGAGACCAGAAAATTCATCCTTATTTATTTATTTATATTAAAAATCCTAGCAGTGACCTCAGAGTGTATGTTTATTATCAGCTCCAATGCACTTGTCACAGCTTTGGCTGGAAGGGAAGCCAAGGGAGGATTTAAAAATAATAATCCAAGAAATTTCTCCATTTCAAATGTCATTGTTTTTTCTTCCTAATTAGAATCCAGCTTGTCTTTCAGATTCCAAAGCTTTTGGATTAGTGGTTTTAAGCATGATGTCATTTTCCTGTCTATATGACCACAGCACAGCCTTACTTTGAGTGTTTGGTAACAACAGAAAAATAACTGTGGAAACCTATATGCAATTCTGCAGGATCTGAATTAGTGCCACAGCATTACCAGTCACAGCTGAGAAGCAGAGAGGCAGGATCTCTGCAAGGGGACATGTCTATTCACTCTGATCCCTTCCAGAAAGTGAGGCTTGGCCAAAGGAACCCACCAAGTCCTACTCAGAGGCTTATGCAGTTACCTCTTTCAATTACCCATGTTTTATGTGCATATATAAAGGGAAGACAGTTTGTCTTTTAAAACAAAACAAGCAGAAAAAGAATTAGTGAACCAGATTTATACCACTTATAACTACATCATGTTATTCCAGAGCCAAATTTTATCCATATGTGAACTGCAACCCTTCTGTGACTTCAAGTATGAGCAAATTCTGGTTTATCTCCCTTTCTTCCCCAAATGCACTTCTATTCCCCCTTGCAGAGCAAACAGGACCACTGGTATGTTGTATTTGTATTAGAATTAACTTTGCTAAAGTTTTCACAATCTGATTCAAGTTACTCAAGACAATTATTCAAATTAAAGGACTGTTCTCATTCCTCAGAGTCTCACTCTCACCTCAGGTTCTTAACACAGGAGAAGTAGGTAAACACCTAATTGGGATGAGAAGACAAAGGATGACAAGATAGTAAAAAGGTAATCTGGCTACAATAGCAAGCCAGCAGGGGGTTGGCAAGGGGTGAACACTCTTGTAAACTGTATGTGGATAATGTGGGTTTGGCTCTTCCAAGGATTTGAGCGGTTTTGTGTGTCTATCAGTGGGTTTGCTGCTTGTGTCAGCAACTGACTTGGCAACAGTGGTTTCACAAATGCTGTTTTCTAATGGAGATATTTAAATGGGTTTTTCAGGCTGCCTTCTGCTTTTGGACCATCATACAATGCTTTGGACTATACAAAATCATACATGCATTTAATACAAAAGCATACATGCTTTTGGACTGTCATACAAACTCAATAAAATTCACTAATGGTGCCTACTGATCCTGAGCAGGTGGCTTTGGGGCACAAAGGTCTTTGCTTGCATGTTCAGGTCTGCACTGAAAAAGCCATCTGAGAGGGGTGTGGGGATGCTGCAGCCTGCTGGGTTGGTCACAAATTGTTTCCTCTTAGCTCCACTGAACACAGCACTCAAAAGACACCAAATGAGAAAACAGGCAGGTGAGACCACCAGAAACTCAACACCAGCCTATCCCTGTCTCCCCCTTCCCAGAAGACAAGGCACACATGCACACTGCATATGTAACCGTTCAGTTAGTGTTTGAAGAGCATCCCAAAAAGCCATCCTGCTGACCCTCCCTTGAGTCTCTAAGCCAAACCTATTCATACTGGAGTGATAATAGCTGACAGGAATCAGTTTAGTTTGGCTGAAAAGGAGGCATCTCAAGAAAAAAAATATGGTTTCAGAGGCTTACCCAAAAATGCAAAGGCTGAACTCTGTCTGAGAGCAGAACTTGGCCTCCTGTCTCCACTCCTACAAAAAATGCTTGTAAATGTTATGCTTTTTAGGCTGTATTTTTTTTCCCCCTGCATTAAAAACTGAGTGAATTTAATGCTTATAAAACCAAGGGGCTGATAGCAACTGGCTAGAACCAGATGTTAGGAAGACTGGAGCACATCACACAAGCAGATCGTGCACATATAACTACTCATCAGTCCGTAGCTGCATTTCTTATTCTCACTCAGGTCACTGAACAGATTGATTTCTGAGGCAATATAAAACATTCTGCCCAAATCTCAGGTCTTGGGAAGAAAAGGGGGGGAGGGTGCAGGGGGAAAGTAGAGGTGTCTGTAGATACCCACATCTATACATTGGGACAGAAGAAATACTTTCCTCTCCCCCAACCTTTGCAGCTCTGTCCTCCCCCACTGTCCCAAGCAGCAGGGACAGATGTAACTGAGCAAGTTGCTCAGCCTTTGGAGAATGAGTGTCCCAGCATGGGGGACACAAGATGACCTCCCAGGATGTCCATTCTCCTGATGTGGAGCCATATGGACTACTTCAGTCACCACTATTCAGATTGCACACCGATCCAAATACTTTCAGGACAACTTGTACCAGAAATAGGTGCCTGAAGAGCCAGCCTCCCTTTCAGAAAGGCACAGAAGGTGACCTCCACAATCTGCCAGTACACGCTGTGGAAAGACAAGCCTGTGTAGCTGGCTCCCTAAAGGAATCTGAGCTGTTAGCTTTAATAGCTTAAAGGGTTCGTTTTGTGGGGGTTTTTGTGTTGTTATGGATTTTTTATTTGTTTGGAGTTTTTTTGGTTTTTCTTTTGTTGTTGCTTGTGTTTGTTTTTTTGTTTTGTTTTGGGGGTTTTTTCCCCACAAAAACTGGACCAGTTTTATTGACTTAGAGTGAAATGTTTCAGTTTATAGCTGCTGCTCCTTCAGATTTCTGTTAAAAGGTTTAACCTTATAGTCTCTTTATTTGATCCCACATCCCCAGCTCCACTCAGAGCAACCTCAGTTGGCTTTATTCAAACATCAAGGCAACCCAAAGTTCAGTTTGGGTCTTTCAGGCAACCCTTAACATGATCACCTTCCTTGCTGCACAAATTTCCAGAGCATTTAGTAGATACCAGCAGAGCCTCATACTGTGCTGGTGCTAATGAAGCCCTTCCTGAGACCTTTTCCACCATAACACCTGCCTTGCTGCCAGCCAGCCTCTACAGACCATCAAGGAACAAAAAACCCAACACAGCCACAACCCATCTTCTTGTTTGAGTCAATTTTTTCCTCTGATTTCCATTTCACCAATTTTGAGACTAGGAGTCATTCCATCCCTCAATCTTTTGCACCCCACAGGGCCTGCACACCACCCCATGGTCTGCCACCTGCAGGGCAATGTCCACACCAATGGGTTGTGACTGCAACAGGAGACTGAGAACCAGCAACACCTTGAGCCCCAGTCAGGGCAGGAACTCAGTGGGTGAGACCTCTTTAGGAGATCCAGCTCTGTGAACCACACTGCATGCTACAACCCTAATGACATCAAGCCTAGTAACTTCAACCAGGAGTCAATTCCTTCCCAGCTTGATCCAGCAATCACAGCAGTCTGTGCAGAACCTCAGAGTTCCTGCTCCCACTATACACCAGCAGTAGCACATCAGCAGACACTTCCTCAGTGCCATCTCTCCCTTGGGTCCGTACTCAAAACACCACCACAATCTTAATCTTTCTTTTCAGGCCACAACCACACAATAACAGGACTTTGGCTACTTCATGAGACTCCAAAGTTCACTTTTACACACATACCACTCACCTTATTTAGCTGCTTAGTCCATGTTGTGGCAAGAAAGAGATCAAGCAGCTTCTTTAGTTGTCTGTGCAGAGTGAACTGTGATCACAGGTTGCAATCATTAGGTAGAGCCTGGAATGAGCAGATATAGGAATTTAACAGTAATATTGATGACTGTGGTGGTCAGTGCAATTTTATTCCAGTGACTCAACTCAGCCAGCAGAAAAGCTGAAATGTATTAAACTGTGAAGAGTGTACAAGAGCTGAACATCTAAACCAGAGCTCTAAGAAATTACTCTTTAAAGCAGATGAGCAAGGGCATCTCAGACAGAACCAGAGAATAGTTATCAAAGGAAACACTCTGTGGGTGTGTTATAAGCTGTTCTTTGGCCTGTCACCACATTAATTCTGCACTTCTTGTATTCCTCTCTTTTGTCATGCTCAAGCACTGTCCTGTGACACAGCAGAAATGCATTTACAACTACAGCTACAAAAGTGGTCCATTATGTTTTTTAAGGTAGTAAAAAGGCTGCAGTTTGTCACAGCTGTTGAGGGCCCCAAACCCCTGTAACTGGCAGAGCTGTGATCCCTTTTCCTCTCTCCTCATTCCAACTGAGCCCATGTGTGTGTATGCACAGACTGAAGCTATGTACAAACAGCTCTTCTAAGGTGCTCTTTGGGGAAAAAAAAAAAAAAAATGAGAGAAAAGAAAAAAAAAAAGGAAAAAAAATGGTGCCTCAGTGCATTCCTAAGCACTTATTTCAGAGCAGCTCTGCTTCGGCTGCTGCTTCCTGGCTTCCCACAGTGGACGCCCCAGCTTTCCTGTCTCACAGGGCAAGGGGAACACAGTGCATCATCTCTGGGAGGTTCTTTCCAGAGATGAAACATCTCAGCACATTCACCAGGAAAATTGCAAAGAGATAAGAGAGGAATGGCAGGCTCTCATGGTAGGGACAACCATTATTGGGACAAGCTCAAAAGCCCAGGAAGAACCAACCCCATGTTGCTCCAAGGCAGCCCTTTCCCTTAGAAACCTCCTAAAACAAGAACAGACACATCACCCCCTTACCTCTTTCACAGCTTCCCCAGGGAAAGGGGACTCTAGTGACAGCACAGACTGACAATTTTCAGGCACCACTCAACACTCATGACCTAAGCAGAAGCAAAACTCCCTCCAAACATCACATCGCAACTGCCACCTCCTCTCTGCTCCTCCCTTTATAAGCTCAGGTCTCTCAGGTGCACAGGTGCTTGATTGGTTCCTTGTTAAAAAAATTAGGCAGCCCAGGCCTTAATTCAATTAATTATGTTAATTGTGTTTTCCCTTTGTCAGCTGTGCACAGGTGTAGGACATTAACAGTAATAGGGAGGTCCGCCCAGGGTGTTACTGGGTTGTATCCATTTCATCAGAAACCCCCAAGCAAAGGAGTCTGGATGCAAACTCTTTGTAAGTCTCATGGCTGTTTGGAAGCTCCTTCTGTTTTATATTGGGATCATACCAAGCCCCTTCAGAAATGATTGCAGAAGGCTCAGGTGATGATCTGATAAGGCTCCCACAACTGTCAGAATCCCTCTTTCAAACTTGGCTGGAAAGAGGCAGATCTCAGGTTGCCCACTCAGCAGGGTTGGATCCAGCTGGCAGGACTCATACCAGGAAGTAAATTACTTTCTGCAAGTTCTTTCCAGCCTCAGGTACAGCCCCACTTCTGCAGATGAGACACTCACCTTAGCCTTTAAAAAGCAGGCAGAGACTTTCATGGGTGAGGGAAATTCCATTCTATTCACTGCAAATTCTGGGCTGTGAGAAGGTCTGTTTTCAGGCTTGGATTTCAGTGTGATGTTGTATTAAATCATCCACATCAGTCTAATTAACACCTTCTAAACTACAAGGGAAGACAAAGCAGTTTTATGTCATTAACTCAGGCTAAATGGGATACATCAGAGCCTGGGTAGACAAAGCTAAGGGTGGCACTGGTGAAATTGAAAGTTTTCACTGCAGTTAAGCTGCCTCAGTTGAACAAACATCACTTAAATAAATGCCCCTTTTCCTGTGGAAGAACTGAGGGTCTCATCTAATGGTAAATAATGTGGAATCACAGTCAGCTGCTAGGCAAGGGGCAGCTGATTGCACTGCAGCTGAAAGGAAAAATAGATAAGGAGCAATGTCTCCTGAGCAGAGGTGGGTTCCTCTTTTTTATGTTAAGCCTACATGAGCCTCAAGATGGAAGTCTACTCTCATTTGAGGCTTTTGGGTGTTTGTATAGTATAAATATTTACTAATAACATAGAGTGAGAGCAGGAGAACAGTCATTTTTCTCAGTGGCTTAGGGTTAAGTACAGGGCAATGGCATCTTAAATCCAGATGTTCTTCTTTTGGGATTTGCCCATGAGGCATATTCTCATGAGATTTCTCTGACGTTTTGATTTGGATAGTAGCAAGCACTTTTAGCCCAATGATATCATGAGCAGATGACTCAAAATACTCATGGATTTTTCTTTGCAAATTCCAGCAGTTTATTTTATTACTAATCCCAGGAAGAAAGTTTAGCAGATTTCATCTTCTCATCCTTCTGTTAGTTTTAAAGGATACTGAACTTGGCCTGCTAGCAGAATATTTATTTAAATTTATATATTATATACAAATAAAAGTACTGCATGCCCATGAGTGTGTGTGGGAGCTGTTCCCAAGATACCAGTGGAACAGCTCATCCTGATGAAGAGACAGAACCAATGCAGATGTTGACAGACACCCTTTGTGAGAGCAAGATAAATTAAATATAAGAACCCACTTCCCATTGCAATTGTAGCAGAGGACAATATATAACGCCATTTTATCACCTGTGCTTGAAAAGAATGGCTCAATAGTTACAGTTCTTGCACCTTTGGCTAAAACAGTAGAAGCACCCAGACCCTCTAGTGTACATACAGTGTCCTGAAAGAGACAGGGAGGGTGGAAGCACACACAGTGATGCACACCATTTACCAGCCATGTGTGCATGAATGAGAAGCATATTTAAAGACCAAGCAAATGCTACACACCAGAACTGGAGTGAATAAATACAGAAAATTCATTGGAGGTGAAACTGGGCTGACTTGGCCAATGCAGTTTCACAACATCATCAATTCAAGGCTTGCACAGGGTTGATTTTTCTCTCCGTCCAATTCACTAAGGAGTTGCACGCTACTTTGGTGGATTTTCTGCACAATTACAGATTATTGCCATGGTAACAGATGCATCACATGACAACTTTGTTACCTCAGAGACAAGAAACAGCTGCTTAAAGAAACAGGCATCCTCCAGGAATGGGGATATTATTTTCTTTTTCTCTGTTGGCCTCATATTGTTTTAGGAGTCCTTGCTGATTTTCTCATGGAGCAGCTTCCATCATTTTGATAGTGAAAAGTGTTTCAGTGCATCAACTGAAAGTTATTTTCTCCTACATCATATTTTTCCCTCTTACTAAGAAATGCAGCATATGCTTGAAAAAAAAACCTACACCAAAACCAACCAAACAAAACCCAAAACCAAACAAGCAACACAATCAAAAAACAACAAACAACCAGAGTTTCTGTAATTTTGGAAGAAGATAAATGGCTTTTTCCCCTCCTTCTCTAGTGCTGCCATTTTGTTTTTATTAAGTTAAAGAGTATTGCAATATTGCTAATAATGGTATTTGAGAAATCCCAGATCCCCTGAAGTCAATGGTACTTTGTCATTGGTTTGAGGGAGGTCAGAAGTTCTCTCTGAGGCCTTATTCTGCAGACAGAGACAAGTCCCTCTCTGCTGCAGGTACCTCCAGAGCACCAGCCACATGTTAGTTAGTTTAACTGGCCAGGGAGAACCAATAGATGATATATCCCTGTGTAGCTCAGTAATTATTCTTCATACTTATGGAAAAAAAAAAAAAAAAAAAGGTTCAGAGATACTATTTATTGCTACCTAATTTTTTAGGTAATTTTAAATTAAGAAGTTTTTATAAAGCTTTGCAAAGCAAGCAAGCCAGTTTGGATTTTTTATTCCAGCTGCCAATTTGCTCTAATTTTTCAGTTTGTGAGGTACAATAAATACCTCACGTTTTTTACCCCTGTTTTACAACCTGTCTGCTAAATGTCATCTCCAGTTCACCTCTGGGAAGCCTGATGGAGCCCATGTGCAGACTGCACCAGACTCAGCACTGGTGGCACTAACCAGTCTCCCCAGCCCCACTCTCAGCCCTGGCCCTGCAGCATCTCCAGCACCCAGCCACACATCTCACCCTTCACAGGAGACCTGCAGCTGCCTCAAAGTCACTCTGCTCCTGCTGCCAGGAGCCCACAGTGTTAATTAAGGAGCTCCCAAGCTGGTGCTCACACAGCCAGACCACTTCAGCCCACAGTGAACGTCAGATTAATTAAAGGCTTATAATTAACCTTCATGGCTGGAATTTCCCAAAGACCTTCATGGACTGAAGTGCGTAAGTCCCACTGACTTGAATGGGAGGCTGGAACCAAATTGCTTTTGTCCCTCACTGGGAATGTCCCTGTGCACCAGCAAAGGAAAACATTTCCCTTTCCAGGTTTTGAGGTGTTTTCCTGGCCTCACAGAGCTGCTGAGGTCTCAGAGAGAGCTGGAAAACAAATTGTGTGCAGAAAACACTGCTGGGCCCCTCTGTGCTCCCACCACCCCTGCTCACGCTGTGGGTTTGCACAGGCAGAGCTCAGAGCCATCACTGACCTCTGCAACACCCAGAGGAGCTACTCCAGGTTTACCCCAGCATCTAGGAGAGCAGGAGTTTGGCTCACAGTTTTCATGCAAATATCCTCAGTAATGAGCACTGAGGAAGAGAAATACATCAGGCATGTGAGAGAAACCCAGATGTTTTTTCTTTAACCATGTTTTTTCCCAGTTTCTTTCAGGAGTCAGATTTTTCTCCCCCCAGAATGTTAACTGGGAAGCCACCTCTGCACAAGACTTTTTTGTTAATGAGGCCACTGCCTTAGTGTGGTTTTCTCCAGTTAAATATTTCTGGTAAAAGAAATTCTGTTGTACAGCTTAATTTAGCACTATTCTTTTTTTGTTGTTGTTTTTATTTGACCACAGTGACTTGTAACCCAGTCCCTCAGCCTATTTTTAAATTTCATGTGGACCTTTTTCAGTCCTTTGTGGTTTTTTTTTTAAGCATGAGAATGGAAGGAACAAACAGTGTCACTTTATCATTGAGAGCTTTTGCTTCACACACACACAGGATCACAAGTGAAATGAGTTTGTTCAGCTCTCATCCCAGGTTCTGATTAAGAGGGAATCACTGTTTACTAGAGAAGGGTCCTAAGGCTGTAATTCATGGTTCATTTTAGCACTCCATGGAAGATGTTGCATGCTTATCCTGTGGTTCACTTCTTGGTCCAAATCATTCAGAGAACAGCAGAGAAAAATCAAACAGACCAGTTCTTGAGGCTGCTCACAGTCCTGAAGAGCTGCCATGCACAGGACTTCAGAGCCTTGTCCTGACTCCCTTCTTTCCCTGAATTTCCCTCTCCTCTGACTTAATTGTGGTACTGCTACTGATGCCAGCAGTATGAGAAGCCTTAGGGGAGGCAGTGGGGAGCAAAGGTTGCAAGACAGAGCACCAGGATCCCTTCCAAAACCTGTTCTCCTGATCCTAGAGATCAAGTTTTATTAAATTGGCCTTGAAAAACTCAGTGAGATCTTACCTAGGTGTCACCTTGGGTGTTTTCTAGATCATCCCAAACCCTCTTACTTGTTGAGCCCAACAGACATTATTGTTTCCACTTGGTGAAAAAGAAACAGGGGTGTGGTGAAGGGGAAGAGGGATGCTCTGAGTCCCTTAGCAAAGTCAAAGCAGAAAATCAGCCAATAGAAATGCCCTGAACTTAAACAGGGCATTAGGCAGAATTAACAGACTAGACCTCCAAGCCATCAGAAATTCCTGGTTGAATAAAAGATTGATTACAAAGACTCAAACATACCTCAAGGCCAACATTTCCAAAGAAGACAGGAGCTGATTGGAACTGAAGCATTCCTCTTGTTCAGTGCATTTGAGTGAGCACTTTAAGTCTCCAAAGATTGAACTATAAAGAGAAATTAGTTTATTAATAATTCACGGGCTCCAAGAAGAAAAAATGTCAAAAGCTTATGCTCATGAACAAAGCTGATTTTATTTTCCCTGTTTAGAATTGAGCAACATGTAGAAAAGTGGATGGTGTTGAGCTCAAAAATTTAATTCAGGGCTTTTTCTCTTCCTTCCCTTTAACCCAAGCAAGCATATATTCTGACTTCCTCATGAGTGCTGAAAGTTCTTCAAATCCCAAATGGTTTATGTGAAACATTAAAAGCACACTATCATCTTCAGCTCTTTAATAGTTTAGGACATTTTCATGGCATAGTTATTATCCAATAGCTCTTAATTGCAGCTTGTACATTTCAAGACAACACATTTACAGACTGGAACAACAGAGGTTTCAGACTCCCAGCCCAGGAACATGGGTGAGCACACACGTACTGCTCAGCACATGAGGAATCTCATTGAATCTGCCACTGCCTTGCCCCACTTCTCCAGGCGAAGAGTATCTGGAATATTCATATGCTTAAAATCAATTATGTTATTCTTCCTGCACTTAAGTATTATGATTCTAGGATTGCCTCTAGAATTTTTGGTAGTTAGAGAACAACAGGTAAGTACAGGAATTGGAGAACCTGCTTATTAAAATTCACTAAAAGACAGACAATAAGGAAGCTGTGAATTTAAGATACAATATCTTCCACTGCCCAATGGAGAAATTAGAATCAGAGTAGGGCTGTTTTGCTATTTTTGTCCCCCTGTCTTCAAGCAAGCATTGGTTCTTCTTGTGAGGTCCTTGTTTCCCTCTACTGGAGAGCTGAATGCAAAAATTTATAATAAAATAAAAATTGAAAAAAAATGAATGCATTGACTCAGAATTGAGTTTGAAGTTTCTGGTTTTCATTGGAAAAAAGCAAATTGAAAAAGTTAAAAAAAACCCATTTATTTCAGAAATATTAATGGGAAATACTTCCTTCTCATTGGCTTTTAAGCAGCATGTGGCACTGACAGTCTTTGACCCTCACCTATTGATCTCAAAATGCTTTTGCAGCCCTCTGTGAGGTCAGTAGCTTTCAAATCACCACTGGACTACTGAAATTTCACATGGAAAAAGCCAGAAGGTTCTTCCATCCATATGTCACCAGTCCAGGTAAGTTTATGGCAGTAAAGACCACGCATGGACGATAAAGACCATGGATAAACCCAACATGAAAGACCATGGATAAACCTAGCATGAAACCATTAACTTCTCTGGTACTTCCCAAGCTGACATGAAAGATGTAGGCACATCAGCCAACTGCTCTGAGCTCCTGGGGAAGACAATTGCACAGCTAAAGAAAGCTCACTTTCCTTCTCTTAACTTCATCTCACTATTGCAGATTGCATCATTATGGGATATAATTAGCCTCCGTTTTACACATGATTAGGCCTGGAAAGTTTGATTCAAATAACATGCTTGCAAATCAGGAGTGTAATTAAATTTAGGATGTCGCTGTTGGGGAATCTTCTCCAGTTAAGCAGCAGTAGCCGATGGTGGGCCTGCAAATGTGGGTTCTGGCTGCCAGCCCCTGTCCTGTCTACAGAGCTGTACAGTCTCCCCTTGCAGCACTGGAAGGGGAAAAGAACCCCAGGAAGAAGCAACAGCAATTTGCAGCATCTAATCTGGGTAGTTGGCACATGGCACCTCTTCCTCATTAGAGAAACAATGTTTGAAGGTTTCAAAACCACCCTAGGTTTTAACAGTGTGTTTGCCAGCAGCCTGGTCCTTGTGGGATGGTGTCCAGGAGCAATATTAGCAGGCAGGAGGATTCTGCATCACTGATGAACTGTCTGAACAAGGTAGGTTGCTCTCAAATGTGCCCTCTGAGAGGAAATCTAGGGCTTCTCCCTGCACTTTTCCTGAAGTATTTTATCCCCAAAAGGGCTAAGCAATTAGCTGCTACTACTGTGCTTTTTGTCCCTAATCTCAGGAAAGAGAAATGTCTCATACCGTGACCCAACCTCAGCAAGGGAAAACCAGATTATGAGCTAGAATTACATTATTAATGTGTCAGTCACATTTGCTTCTCGGTTTCCATTACATTGAATCACAGCATTACTGCTTTTGGAAGGAATCTGATGATAAAGAGAGCAGCCTCCCAACCACCGATGAGAACGATAACAGCAAGAGGCCAACCATCATCATCCTAAAGAAAATCCATCTACACCAGGGCCCTGAAGCAGCTGTGGTTCCCGTGGGACCGTGCTCTGACTCAAAACACAGGCTGCAGCTGATGCTCATCCCCCCCGGATCACACTCACAGCCAACAAACTGTTGCTCTCCGAAAATAAGACTTTTAACCATGTGAATTTTTTCCCCCAAAGATAATTATTTATTTCACCTCTGAATGAACCAAAGTGGAATGTATTCCAGAGCAGGACTAGAAGAATGCAAAAAGCTTACATAAACTTGTTTGTGAGGTGACTTTCCTTTTCTTTCCTCTCTTTGCGAGGAATGTGTGGTCAGGAGACAAGGATCCTTGCTCCTTCTGCAGGTTTCTCACAAGATGCACAGTTCATGGTGCCCAAAGAGCAAAACAAAGCAGGTTTAGCTGATCTTGGCTGCTCATAGTTGTTTCCTAATATTCTGCATCACTCAAGCAAAGGATTAGGTTTTGTTGCTGTGATAGGTGAACTGCAAGAGATGGAGGTTCAAATTCTAGAGTTACTATTTCATCCTCTCCCAAGCCAATTTCCTCTTGGCTCCAGCTGGAGTCCTTGAAATCCAGGGAAGTTCTGCCTGACTATGGAGTAATGATTCCAGGAATCAACATTTGGAGATAATACCAAATTGAGTATCTTTGCTAAATTAACTTTCCTCTAAGGTCATCTCTGTAACACTCACACACATGATGTTTTATTTTCAAACTGAGCCAGTCTCTATTAATCATAATGCCCATATATGAATTACTGTTCATTTTTCCACAAGGCACATATGATTGGAGGCTATTAGGTGGTGCTTGTCCAGACCTCCACCGGACAGATGTGTTCCCTGGGAGCGGTTGTCCAGGGCTTGGCAGTAATAACCCAGCTCATGCAGCAAAATCAATCCCAACAAGTTTCAAAGGGACCCTTCCAAAGCTCCCTGGCATGTGACAGAGGGCTGCTAATGAGAGGGAGAAAACATATTCATTGCATGAGTGACAGGTGAAAGGGAAGATTAACGTTAGCATCCACCTGCTCTTTGGTGCCCCAATTAAGACCTCCTACTGTCAGCAGTAACATAAGATGTAAATCAGCTGATGCCCTTCCCCCTCCTCCAGGAAGGCTGTGGAGGGATTTGGAATAAACTACAATGAGAAAAGAAACGCAAATTCTTGAATATCCTCCCTGCTCTGCAAATCATTTGCTTGCTTATTGGTTTTCTCCCTTTCCTGCCTTTTCCTGGCCACCCCTCACCTCATTCTTCTCATCTAGAGAGGAACTATGAGGTGTTTCAGCAAGGGATGCCTGCCCTGGGGCCAATCCTGCGGACAGACTGGAAAGCCGTGATTGGAGCTGAAAATATTTATCCCTGCTTTGCATTCATTTGAACCAACCTTGGTCAAGTCACTGGCAATAAGACAGAGGAAATGGGTGGACATATTGAAAGAGATATGTGGAGCAAAGGAGGAGGGAGTTGTTCATCGTCTCATCCTGCATTAAGTCTAAAGAACTGCTTCCGAGGCAATATTTTAATGCAACATTGGCAATCTGTGCTGGAATATTGCAAATCCATGAGTACTTCTTGTGAGTGCTTTTCCAATATGTCCATACTATTCCTTTTTGTCTCCTCCTACTGTCCAATATTAATCAAATATTGCTTATCTGATGGAATTCCAGCTGCCAAGGTATTGCAGACTTCTGCTCAAAAGTGATCGTTTTTTCAACTTTCTTGTAGCTGTCATATGAGAGGAGCAGCCCAGAAAATGCAATTCCATTCCAAAGGAAAGGAAAAGAAGTTGAACAAATTTGCATCCTCTGCTCTGTGGAAAAAAAAAAAAAAAAAAAAAAAATTGTTAGAAGAGGTTTTTATTTATTTATTTATTTATTTAATTTACAGGTTCAAATTCAAACTGGCAATAAAATCTTGGGTAGGTTTCCAGAGACCAGTCCTTCAGGACCCCTGCCTCCCTTTCTCCTGCCCAACCCAATGGGCAGAGGTGACTGTGCTGTGTGGCAGGCAGACAGCCAGGGCACTTGGCCTCTCCTTCCTCCTCCCATCTCTGCTGGCTGTTGGAAAACATGCAGCAATTTGTTTTTCTGCCTGCAGGCAGAAAATAAAATTGGCAAAAAATCTTCCCAGCAGGAAGCCAGGAAGCCCTGTTTAAATTTTCCCAAGGGGAGGGGGTAACTCAGCAAAGTCAGAATTTTCCTGCAGAAAATTTCAATTTGCGTAAAGACAAATTTTTATTAGAACAATATCTTGATAGGAAACATCTAGAAAACCCATTCCAGAACTTTACTGGCAAGAAATGAACTCCCTCTGCATTTCACAACCTCAGGCTCTTTTTTCCTTCAGCAAACTCTCAGCTTTTTACCGTGCGATTAAAAAATACCTCCAACTCTTCAGTTTGTTGGCTTATTGCACTTTCTTTCCAGGGTGACTTAGCCCAAATTATCTGAAACAATTACATACACTCAAGGTCCTTAGATCTCTAGAAACATCAATGCATAGGAAAGGAATAAAATTCATGGGATACTCTCTAGTTCATCTATCTAGTTGCATAATCTTTTGACACTATCCGCAGGCAGGAGCTAAGTGGAAAGCCAAAGCTCTAGGGCTCAGTTTCTCAAATTCCTACTTATACTGAAATACAAGTTACAAAATTCTCTTTCTCCCATTGGTGTTGTGAGAGTAAATTCTTCAGTGGCAAGTGCCAACAGACATCAGGCACAAACTCCACAGGTAACAGCACAGCAAACATTAGTTTTTCTTTCCTCCAAGTACTCATCCTCCTTCTCTGCCCTCTCCCACTTTGCTACAGCTGGTCCGTAACTTCTCAGCTCAATCAAAAAGAGTCTAACTAACCTGTACACTTCTCTTAGTAGGCTTTCCTATGTCAGATCATTCTAAGAGCACTGAATGACAAGGAGCTGGGGCACAGTGTCTCCAGCCAGCCTGGCTTCCAGCCTGGCCTGCTGCTTTCCCCCAGCTGTCACTGCACTCTGCAGAGTTATGGACTCCTCTGAAGATGTACTGGTGGAAAGAGGAGAGTGTGTGGTCCCTGGCTTGCGATGAGATTGGGATGGACAGGACACTTAGACATAATTATTATGCAGACACATGCAAAAAAACAACAGCAATAAAGTAAAAAAAAATCTGCACTTATGTATTAAAGGATGTTAATTTGCTCAGAGTAATTTTCCATAGATTTTATTGATTGACTTCAGGCTTTGAGGGTTTAACTGCCATGTCAGTTTGCCCACTTCAATTTAGTGTGTGGATGACTTATAACAACAGGCTGGTTTTATCACTTGAAACCCTTCCTAATTAATAATAGACAAAAGAGGTATAGAGAAAATACTTGGTGAGCACAATCCCTTCCTTCTCTTTTGTGCCGGAAAAGCTCTTAAGATTTGTTAGCTTCAGTAAATTATTACAAAAAACTGTTAAATGCACAGGCATAGCAGCAGCAACAACTGTGCAAAGCTCACATATCTCCCTGAAATGAAATTCTTGCATAAAGGATTGTTTGAGATTTAGAACAAGAAGAATAAATATCACTATGAGAGGTGTCCATCAGTGTTTTCAGCCTCATCATTTTCTACTGCTGTGATTCAGCTATGAAAGTGTACACCTACTAAGGGAGGAAGTACAATTTTTACAGACGGAACAAAGAGGGATCAAACCTGGCTGGGATCAAACAGGGATACAATCATTCTGCCACTGGCTCAGCTTACACTGCAGGGCAATACACCAGACACCTCCCTGTTTCATTTGTCCATCTGTAAACTGTTAAAATGAGTCTCACCCCAGCATCCAGGAGAAATCAATCATCAAGACTGAACTGAACCAAACAGCAGTTAAGTTCTTGGATGGAAGACATAATAGGAATACAAATATTTTTACTTGAAGTGTTATACTGCCCTCAGTGTAGACTCCACTGGTGGTGATGTTCAACCATGTACATTCCCCTTGCAGGACAGACTGAGTTTTCACATTTGTTTTCAGAGACTTATATAGTAATAATGTTTTCTTTATCCAGAGCCCTTTGTGAGGTTACACCCAGAACAGGCATTGCAAAACCCCCAAGTTTTTGAACTCTGAGACACAACTCTGACTACTTTCTAGCAGCTGCCTTGCAGACCTCCAAGCACCTGTATGGTGAGTGACCTCAGAGAGATCCTTGCAAGGAATGGACCTTGTCCTGCCCCTTTACTCACATACAGCAGCAGAATTGTTAATTCTAAACACTTGACATCATGGAGTCAGGCCTCTAAAAGCATTGAGACCATGCTTCACACATAACTCTGAGGTCTCTAAAGGAGGAATAAACTTACACTATCTTCATGCTTCACCTCCGATTTTGGTCACACTTTGAACCCTTCCTCTGAAATCACTTGGACTTGAGTTTTCCTTTGGTTTTCTGACTGACAGCAAAAACTCTTGAGAAATCCCATAAATCCAGCAGCTGGAGCTTAGATAAAGAAACATCCTGAAGTACTGCAAAGCAAAACTTCATTCTATAAGTGGACAATGTCACCAAGCTCACTAGGAAGCAAACGCAAATCACCAAATTTGTTCAATATGGAGACAGTCATGAAACAGAACCTGCCCAGACCACCTCCTGAGCTGTATTTCTCCAGCAACTCCACCACATCCTTCCAGGGACTGCCCAAAGAGCCAGGGAGTTGCAGGAGCACAGGGGCTGACCCACATTGTTCAGCATAACAGCAGGTAAATCTACAGAGGCTTTTTTAGCAGAGTGTTACCACAAATAAAAAGATTTCTGCAATTCTGGGAATCTTCTTTCCTATTTCTTTTTTGGAACAACCTTCCATTTTATATTGAAAATTAACTAAAATATTCCAGTTTATTTTCAATTAATAATACAGAGGGGCTAGTTTAGGATACAGCTAAAATTTGAGCTGCAAGTTACAATAATGGCACTGCCTGACTTTCCATCAGTGTTCTCAAGGCCTAGAGGCTAAACAGATGGGGAAACTGAAGTCCTGCCAGAAGCCATCCCACCACCCAGTACCCTTAGTTCTCCTGGCTTCCAGAGCAGTGCCCCAGTCACCTGGCTGTGCTGTCTTCCCAGAAACAACCCTGAAGACCCCATATCTGCCTGTACTGAAGGATACTTTCCTTTCAGCTTCACAACTTGCATTAATCCATTGAAATTATTATTGCGTAGCCCAAGCACAAAGCAAAACAGCAATGTATGCGACAACTTCCAGTGTCTTGCCAGGAATTTTTGTTCAGAAATTTTCTTCCAGACCCTTAGCCCTGGCCATTCTGCATGCAGATTGGTGGCATTGGCATGCAGAAATGACAGCACATCATTTATCTGTGAGCTCTGCTCTCTCCTCAGCCTCGCACACGCCAAAGTTCCTTGCCATTGGTCCTGAGAGTGCTTTCAATTTAGCAAATGTTTATGTGACTCTTGGTTGGAAAAGGATGGAAAGAGGTCCAGGCACATCACTCTAAATAGATCTGTGGGTAACACTTTAGCTACACATTGAACTTAGATTTAGTAGCATCATTATTGCATGTAATGTTTATTTTATTAAGTTTATTTTATTAGTGTGCCCACAGCAGAATGTAAGCCTTGTCTTTGTCAACTCAAAAGGCACCCCACAAGAGGCTCTGAGTAGAAAAATATGGTGCACTTCATTTTTTCCTTTGGAAAAGCCAAGCAGATGCTGATGAGTGGATTGTCACAATAAGTGTGTGTTTTGAATACAGTGCTAAGTTCTGTAGCTCAGCTGAGTTAACTTGGTGGGAAGTTGGGCTTAATTTGATCCTGTCTCTGAGTGTTCATAAAATGATGCAATTCGGCTTTAACCAGATGAGTAGTATCATCAAAATACATTTTTTGAATCCCACCCCCTCAGCTATGTGGCCAAACTGGAAGAAGTGTCACTTAAGTATCTCCTTCCAGGCCAGGAAAAGATCAGTCACACTTTAAATTAAGTGTCTCAAGTAAGGATTTAATTTAGACTTAATAAGACAGCGATTGTACGTTAAATACCATTGGGTTATTAAAACCATATTCATTGAGGTTTTACAGCTATGTCAGGACAATATGCCATAAATGGGAAAACTGCTAACAAGGCACAGTTATTGATTCTGACAACATGTGCTAGATAGGATGCATTTGTATGTTCAATAAAAATAAGATAAACATAGAAGAAATGCCCAGGAGCATGTTTTCCAGAGTCTCCATGGACTCCTTCACCAAAGAGTCAGAGAACTCAGAAACAAGAGTGAAGTTATCCTGAGTCTCTTTAAGAATGAGATTTATTTGCTCTGTTGTTGGAGAAACTGAGGCAGAGCAAGAGCTTCAGAGGCATTTCCTTAGGCTTTGCTAACAAGCTTTTAGGGAGGGCAGAGATTTAAAACTACCCTTATGCTTCTCCTGCTGTGCCTTAACAAAGGACAAACCTCTTAAAGTAAGACACGGTGGGTCTCAACAAGGAGGTTGATGATCCCATCTAGCAAAGGACAAAAATGTTCCTGGACATCAAAGAGGACATTCAGTGGAGTGTGCCAGGGCAGTCCTCTGCTGACAGGGGAGTCTGAGGCCTCGGCAGACCCATAGCACCTTTGTGCTCAGGATGAGTGCAGCACAGTAGATCCTGGAGGTATGAGAGTTTGAGCAGGGAGCTGGCAACACCTCTGCCTGCACCAGGCTGGGAAAATTATTGTATTTGCATATATCAATTCATACACAAGTATGTGTATCTGTGTGAATGTGTGTATATCATATGTATACATATATGTGTGCAAGAGGACTTTAAGGAGGGACTTTCCCACTGGAGCAAAACTTGGAAAACGAGAATGTTTATACAAAAAAACATTTCTTTTGCCAACAAGTTTCTGTACTCCCCTTACTGTTATTAGAGACACTTGTGTTTAAATCAGAACTCCCAGCCCTGCCTCTCCTTCCATCTGAGCCTACACAGATTGCATAATCCTCTGTTTGTGGCATCATCATACGTTGCTATAGAGACAGGGGAAAAATCTGTGATGATGATGATGTCAAATTGCTCAGCCAGATAACTCCAATATCAAGATAGAGGAGGTTAGGGTCCTTAAACAGAAGCAAAGTATCATCTCCAGTAGTCAGTAAAAAGGAGAGGTAATAATATTTATAGACCTTTAAAGGTAAACAGATGTCAGCTCCAAGTGAGCACGACTTGAAAGCTTTCTCTAGTGTGAAAGTCCCCAGCTCTGCTCCCACCTCCCAAGGCTTTGCTCTTCAATTGCTCTTTCATTCAATGGGCACTATAAATTTGGGAGTAGTTAAGCTTCTACTGCCATGGGAATGTGGCAACCTTATGAATACTTTGTCTGTCTCATCTTGCGGCTACGCCTGGAGATGGGCTAAGAGTGAAAATGCAGATCCACTACTCAAAAGGTCCTGTGGTGTGAGGAAGGCTTCAAGCTGGCAAGACCTGGCTCTCTTCGCACAAGCCTTCACCAGCCAGATCACAAAATAATTAAGGTCCTTTTCCTGGCATGGGGTTTCAGGACAGCAGCAGAACCTAGCAGACCAATGGAGTGGGTTGGTGGCCACCAGCACTAACAGACATACAAAGAGCTGTCACAGACACACACATCCCATGCTCCAAGCAGATCCCACAAGCACCAGCTCACTGCTTTGGGATCTCAGGCTTCTGCTCTCATTCACAAACTCAGAGACCACTTTGGTCTGCAAGTACCAATCCTGGGGAAGCAGCTTGAATCTCACACTTGATACTTCATCTCATATTTTTGCCTACATCCAAGCTTTCCTCCCAGCCTTTTGCTACAATGAAAATGCAAGTTTATATGACATTGAAGGAAGCTGATCTGAAAGACAATTATATTTTACAGTTTCTCTAAATAGCAGAAAGTAGTGGCTTGGTTTCTTTCCTCCCCGGACTGTTTTATTACCAGGATATCGTGGAATGCCTGCATTGTAATAAAACTCCAATGTGTATGCAGGTACCAGGGGATTTATTAACTTGCACTCAACACTGGCAATCAGCAGCCAGGGTCAGATGTGCCTGGTGATGATGACATCATCATTTTTGGCAGCTCTTTCCAACAAGTGTTGAGTGAGGTAATGTCCCCAAAATTAAAACTGACGGCAGGATTAATAATGATAGATTCCCTGAGCCTTTCTTTGTGTTTTAAACTGGTGTTCCATTTCTTCCATTGGGGGTTGCCAAAAGATCATCAGAACATTCACCCAGCATTTCAGCACACCACTAGCAAGGGTGAGAGGGGACACTGGTCAGTGTTCCCGTGTGAGTAGGTGACTTCAGAATGATTTTATAACGTGTGGGCACTGACTGTATTTTCTACTGGAGATGGGCAGGTCTCATGACACCAGACCACTTGCCATCCTTGTGGACATCCCAACCTTCAGCTCTGGGTGTACGACTAGAAATAACTCACAGACATGTAGTTGTCAGGAGCTGAGTGAGATAGTGTCTATTCCCTGAGGATTTACATCAATTTCAGTCAGATGAGGCTGCATCACAGTGGGCGCTGCTCCAGCCTGTTAAGTTATCTCCAGTTATACACCACAACACACCTGCTAGTCAGAATCATTAATCCCAGAAAACCTTGCCCGGAACAGTCATGGATATTTTCAGATTTCAAGTAATTTTTCCTTCTTTTTTTTTTTTTTTTTTTTTTTTTTTTAATTTGGAGCAGTTTGCAGGTGGTTTAGCCTGTCCAGCCCAGGAGGCTTTTGCTTATTTGCTTTTGGAGTTTTGCAAGGGAAAGGAAGGGAACCCCAGGCTGTGGCTGACACTCTGTGACCAAGCTCTCTCAGCTCAAGACCTCAACAGCCACAAACCAATGCCACAGGTACAGATCACACACTTCAGCCAAACCTAACCTGGTGCAAATGGGTCTGCTGACACCAGGGGACATCAGCCTGCATATATTTAAACATCTGAGCCTGGCCCTCTTTTAATCTCCTGATGTTTTCCTATGCTGTTTTTCCCTGTTCAGCTCCCTCTCCACTGAGCCAAATACCACCAAACAAAAAGGCCTGAATGCAAGCCCAAGTTTCAAAGTCAGATTTCTTACATGAGTTCACCAAACTGGCCAAAAGGAGACTTGCAAAGGCAGGTACCTGAATTTTTCCTGTTAATTGTACTCTGACACAGCAGCAGATGGAGGTGACCATAGTGTAGCCTGTTGAGGAAGTAAATTCTCTGGTGGTTGTTAGGCACTAAAATGAAGAAACAGAAAATACCAAAATGGTTTATATCTCAAGTAGCTTATATTGAATAGTACTTACTAGCACTAATAGTCATCTAGCTCAGGTAAAATCCATCTTACCAATGCATTCACTCTGTCTGAGCACAAGCTATAGACCCAAGCACTTTCATGCACTTAAAATGCTGTAAAAGCATTTTACTGTGTTGTCTTTGTGCATAGGTGGAGCAGGGAGCAGCCCCTTCTGAGCACTCTCATGAACAAGGCAGACCTTGTAGGTAGGCCTTGTAGGCCCTGCAGTCCTTGAGCTGTCCCCACCCCTTGCTCCACATTCAAGAACAGAGACAAAATCCTTCTATATTGCTCAGTCAAAATGAAGACATGGAAATCTGAAATAATGAGGGAAGAAATGAGCAAAGTTTTGGTCATTGTTTAATTTGCTAAGAGAACAACCCCACCTAAGATTCCTTTTGCCAACTCTGACAAAGTGGCCAAAGATAAAGACAAATATGCCTCAGAGATGAAGCACAGCTGTTAAACTAGTGGTGATCAGGGGAAACAACTCATAATAATTTCATTTGTAGTTGTGCCCTTTCCATGTTTCTCTCTCCAGTACTATTGGTGAGAAACATAATTTCAGATTTTAATTTTTCTTATACAGAAGTTGCTCTTAAAAAGTCCACTAACAAGCTTGTAGAACTCCAGTTTTCTAAGGATGACAAACTGCTTTAGTTAATCAAACCTCATAACATTTCTGAAAGTGTCCAACTAAAGAGTGCAGCACCTCACTGCAAAATGCAGCCCTTCCAAAAATGTGTTTGTGGCTTTTGCACAGCCACTTTTCTCCCTGCCTCCTGCTCTCTCTCTCCCCCAGCCCGTGTTCCTATCAGTTGCAAAGGAGCCTCAGGGGAAGATCATATACAAACGGACAGGGAAAATGTGTTGGAACCGATTCTGCTAAAAAGTTTGTTGGGTTTCAGGGTTGTGGGGTTTTTTAAAGTAAAAAATCCACCCTGTTACTAAAGCAAAAGTGCTTTGCAAAAATTACCTTGATTTTGCTCGAGATTTCAACAGAAAGGTTTCTAAGTTCAGGGTGGAATAACTTGTCACTCTTAATGAAAGAAGGGGAGAATGTGCAATCAGTCCAGACCCTGATCTTGAAGTTTGAGTTTTATATTGCAAAAAACTTGGAAAGGTTACTTTTCATGTCAGCGCAAAAGCATCTCAAAATTGCAAAATGTGGTCACCAGACACAGTTGTAGTTTTACATCTAGTTCTATCATCAGGCAAATTTGGATCTGCTTTCTATCTCCCTTTGAGGTAGTAGAGTTGATTACAAGTAATTTCAACAAGAATGCCTTTGGTCAGTACCTGCTCATAATGACCCCGTCACATGCCACTGTCCATGTAGGGTGACATTGTTCTTGGGTACATTTAAATCTACTTCATTTAGAAAGAATACTGAGATTTGCTTATTGATGCTCTGCTCTACTCCCCATCTTTTTACTTTGGCAGTTCAAGCAGGCTTCAATTATGCTGATTTCTCAAGCCTGTGTTTCAATTCCATCTCGAGTCTCATCATCTTCCTTTGGGAAGTGCATTTCACTGCGATCTCCATGCAGGGGACCATGCACTAGGGAGCACTGAACCAAAGCCATCCTGTCTGCTGGGTGTCCCCAGCTACTGGTTGCTGTCATGGGCTGCAGGGGTGTGATATCCTCACAATACAGCAGTCAGATTGACAGTAACATACAGAGATGTGTCAAACACATATAAAGTCTTCCTTTTCTCACTTTTGAGGAAAATGTAATTAAAGGACACTGTTGTTAGGGGAAACATTCACTTCCATGTTTGCTGAGAATCCAGATCGTCTCTGCCAAAATTCAGCCCCTGCATGGAGTTTGCTAGATTTAAAAACACAGCAAGAAAGAACTCACCCAGGATAAAGAGGCTGATATACAGCTACTTACAGGAATATGAATATTGGCAGCCTGGATTTACACAACCAACCAAGGAAGATAACAAAGAAGCAAAACCAATGTTCACATCGGGTACCAGCTTCACTCTTATTAACATTGTGGATCCTGTGGTGGTTTCCTTCACTCCAAAAGCCACTAATTTAATGTACAGTACAGTCATTCTATGTGGGGGGAAAGAGAAATTCTTTCTTCCTTCCTGTTGGAAAACTCTTTGGCAGTAACGCTCGGATTGTTTTCTTTGTAAATTATATTCATGCTGTTTTCAAGATGTTTTCCTGACTTTATTGAAATTTGACCAATTTAACAAGTAATGTAGAACTTGTTTCCATGTTAAAAACTCTCAGAGCTGCTTGGGAATAATTATTAAAACTTCCATGTGTGCAGCAAAGCCAGTCACTTTTGCAAATAGCAAAAAAAAAAAAAACACCCCAAACCAAAACAACTAAAAAACAACCCCCTATCCTCCTCCCCACCAAAAAAATATTATAAATAAATAAAAAGAAGGACGCGGCTCCAACAATAGGCAAAGTAGTGCAAAATACAAGGCCACCAACTTTTGGAGACCAGGGGCTGTGCTGGCTCTGTGCCAGGAACATAACACTCACACCTGGTTTTCGTGCCAAGTTCGATTTTAAAAAAAGTTTTAATCACAGATAAGGGACCAATACAAACCCCTGAAATCAATGGAGTGGCTTACATGGAGCCTGACAGAATGTGAAGCAGACTCCAAAGACCTGATCTCTTGCATAGCAGTTCCCCATGCTCCTAACTCCTTCAGTCCCCCCTCAAATCCGTGTTTTGAGGGATAGAGAGGCTGTGGGTTGCAGGTACCCATGGCAGGCAGAACAGCTGCACAGTCTCTGTACGACCCACAAGGCAGCTGCATCTAGCCCAGAAAGCCAGCAGCTATCTGCCTCAACACCTTGGTTTTGCTAAGTGAAGCTGGATGGTAAACCTAAGTGTGTGCTTAAAGGTCTAATAGACTTGGTGCCCACGGTGACACACAGATCCATGCTCCACAGTATTCACCTGCCTCTTTTTTTGTTTGTTTTTGGTCTCCCTTCCAGACACACAGTGTAGATTCCCTTTTCATGGGCAGCTGCCAAAATTCACTCTCTACTGGGGGGTCTCACCCCTGGCCATGATGATCATGAAGGTCTTTTCCAGCCAAGGTGATTCTGTAAACTGAAGGACTACACATTACACTAAAAAACCCAAACATTTTAGTTGGCCATCTTTTGAAACAACAGCTCTAATACTATTGAATCAAACCAGTAACTGCAGTAACCTCCTGAAATACCCAGTCCCTTCTGCACAAGTAACAACTGGTAGCACCGTAGGTTTCAAGCAGCTACACCAGCAGCATCAAAAACTCCAGCTAACTTTTTTGCATCACACCCTATTTTAAATTGGTGTCAGTGGCACAGCTGGCAGTGTCTTCATGCCCCAGAAGCCCTTTGAACTCAGCTCCATCCAGAGCCGTGTGAGGGCAGCAATGCCAGGGAGATGTGTGATCTGCAGAGCCTTGTCAGGATGGTGGGAGATGTCCCAGTTGTTATTCCAGCAGAAAGCCGAAGGCAACCCTTGCTGGTTGTACAAGATGCAGGGAAAGCGTTATGGATATGTAGTTTACAGAACAGAAATACCAAAAGTGGCATTTTTATGACTTTCACAATCTTCCCAGGAAGCAGCGTCTCCACATGGCAGAGACCGGCTCTGTGCCCGCCACAGCCATGGGCAGAGACAGGGACCGTGTGCTGGGGCAGCAGCTGAGGCTCCTGCCAGACTCTCTCCACACTTTGATGCTGGTTACACAATGAACACACACCAACCCATGAGAGACATGAAAATCGTACAGATTTCTTTAGCTCTAGATTTTGCTCCTTTTTCTCCCTGGTGGCTAGAAACAGGCTGGTGGGGGCACACACAGGCACGCAGCCTTTTTTCCTCCCCACCTCCCTTTAGCCTCTGGGGCCAACTTTACAAGTAACATTCCTCTGCAACTGCCTTTGAGGTCCTGCTTTCTCCACAAGATTCCCTGCAGCACTTACAGTCCTCCTTGCAGATACAGGAAAAACACAACTGTAGGTTTAGGCAGCAAGAGGGGCAAACATTTAAATCAATGGACGAACAAGTGCATTTGTGAATGTATGGGCACTCCCTGCTTTTAGCTACTTCTGTACTGTTAGTTGGCTCAGCAGCTCTGAACAAAGCCCTTGTACCACTTGCATTTCCTCAGCATTAATAATCCATTCCATCAGGGCAGGCTGTGCCAGGCTGCAGCCAACAGAGCTGCTGAGAGCCCAAGCCAGGGGACAGGACTCGATGGGGCTGTTGTTCCTGTAATGGGATCCAACGTGGCAGAGCAGAAGCTCTGCTCCAGGAGAAGCACTGTGGCTTCATCCTGCCAGAGGCTCTTTTTTTTATATGTATTTTTTTCCTTCTTTTTTGACATCCAACACCAGAATAGCTACATCTGCCTGTTAATAATTTGGGATACATTTAAGATTATATTCATTAAACACCTTTCAATCAAAAGGATAAGAAGCATCTACAACTGTTACTCATGCCAGTGGCTCACCCTTGCAGGAGGGGAGATTTGCTCTTCCAGGGAGGTGCAGGGTTACTTTTCAGTGCATCATAAAGAGGTGATGAAGCTGATGCAAAAGGTTACACTTCCCTTTCCCACCAAACAGGGCCAGAGTTCTGCAAGGAGTTCAAAGAGATGACACACACCCACTCACTGCCAGGGTAACTTGGCTGCTGTGCTGCCTTTGAAATCTGCCTGCCTTAACACCAGGCAGATGTTGGCAATACCTTCAATTTACCCACCCAAGTGCAGTGCCCACCCCTTGCAGCAGGCAGCAGCACATCTTTGCCACATATGAGGCTCCAGGATAGCGTTTAGGAGGCCATTGCACCTTTGTAAGGTGGGTTCACTTTAAAGCCTGAACACAAGAATTTTAACAGAGAAAAGACAGCTTGAAGCAAGAAGGTCCTCCGTGAAAAGAAAATCAGCAGCTGAATGTGCAGCATGCTCCTAGGAACACAGCAAGCAGCAAAAAACTAGACTCATTTTCCTCTTAAGATTAAAGTAACACACCATACAGTGTGTTTATTAAAATGCAGCCCCTTTCCCACCAAACAGGGCCAGAGTTCTGCAAGGAGTTCAAAGAGATGACACACACCCACTCACTGCCAGGGTAACTTGGCTGCTGTGCTGCCTTTGAAATCTGCCTGCCTTAACACCAGGCAGATGTTGGCAATACCTTCAATTTACCCACCCAAGTGCAGTGCCCACCCCTTGCAGCAGGCAGCAGCACATCTTTGCCACATATGAGGCTCCAGGATAGCGTTTAGGAGGCCATTGCACCTTTGTAAGGTGGGTTCACTTTAAAGCCTGAACACAAGAATTTTAACAGAGAAAAGACAGCTTGAAGCAAGAAGGTCCTCCATGAAAAGAAAATCAGCAGCTGAATGTGCAGCATGCTCCTAGGAACACAGCAAGCAGCAAAAAACTAGACTCATTTTCCTCTTAAGATTAAAGTAACACACCATACAGTGTGTTTATTAAAATGCAGCCCTGTGTAGGTATAAATGTCATTTATACATAAGAAGAAGGTGATTTATTTACTCTCCTTCTCTCTAGGGGCACAGGACAATGCATGGGTTGGAGAACTTTGCCTGGTGCTAGCCTGCATGTCTGGCTGATGAAACTGAGTGTGTCTGTGTTCAGATATTTATTCCCTGTGGTTGAATGGAAATGACATGTAGGGGACAAGCAAGGCTTAGTTAAGCTAAAGAGTTGTGGGAAACCAAATGCAGTCAAGGATGGAGAACAGCAGAACTCAGCCAAAAACACCACACCTCACTGTCTACCCAGCATTGCTCTGAATCAGTGAAATATTGGTACCCTAAACAATTGTTAGATTTGTCACCTACCAAAAAACCCAAGGAATTCTTTGATTTTATTCTTTACCACAAGTTTCAACACACAGCTCTCTTTGCAACACCACCTCGACAGTGTCACAGTTTTGGGACTCACTGAGAAATTCTCTGTTCACTTACAAGTGAGTATGTAACATATTGCAACTTTTAAGGGTGAAGTTTATGAATGCTATAACTAATATTTTCAGCATCCACCCCTTTAGTGCAACTCTAAGCCCTCAAGAAGTTCAGACCAGGATGACAGAAACAAACACATGCACAGTGATTTGCTTAGATAGCAAAAAAACACCCACAAAAACACCCACACAAACCAGCCCCAAACCATCTAAGACCCCTAGTCCAGAAGAACATAATTGTTTTAAATATTCTTAGATTATTAATCATAAAGAAAACACAACCATGAAAACAGATATTGGAAGTTATAAAGAACATCTTACCAGTCATAGCTAAGAAATGTCTCTTCTGCATTAGAAAAGAAATAATAAAAATCAAGCCCTGGGTGCCTATGAATGTTAGGTATTAATAAGATTCCTCAGCATCCACTCTTTGCTAAGGTTGCTGTTCTTTGAGAAACACCCTGGAACACATTACAAGGACAGGAGTTACACAAGAGGACTAGAACAGTCTGAACACCTGAGGAAGGACAGATAGGGTCACACCTGAGAGGATTTCAAATATCAACAAATCGTGGAGACCACAAACTAATAGTAAGCCAGGTAGCCCTCTCTGCAATATATGTAGGTCAGAGCAGGCACGCAAAGGATGGATCCTAAACCCCCAAAACAACACTTAATTTAAAATAAAGAAGCTGACAACTGCTGAGAAATGTTTGGCAAAGGGCAAGGAAAATTTTACCACCGTGTCTCTGAGGTGAGGCTGGAGTAAAGGAAGAGTCTCATCTCAGGGCACCCATTAACCCAGCACAGACACCAGAAGCTCTGCACATTCTGCAGCCCCATCTGAGGGTGCCATCCAGCCACACTACCCTGGTTACCTCTGCCCCGATATTATTTCTGGGCATGGGAGGGTTTCCCCTCCCCTTCCTGTGAAGCTCCTGGGTCACCTGTGAGCAGTTTGCAGTAAAGAGTGCTATAAGTATCTGATATAGAGAGAGTATTGACTTGACAAGCTGCATGAAAGGCTACTTAAGTCACCTGATACCGTTTTGCTACCTACAAAGCATTTCAAAGGTGGCCATCTCACACAACCCGACTTCTACAGGTTCAGGAGTTGTTCATCTCTACAAACATTCTGGTTAACAAAAGGGTTAAACACTCATTGCCAGGAACGCTTATGGAAACACTGAGAAAGACTGAATCAGAACCAAGGCAGATTTCAGAGGAATTCTCTAAAATACCAGCTACAAATGTTACAAAGTTCACCAGCACTTGCTGTCAAATCCAAGCTGCTTTTGGGCAAGGCAAAATCGTGCAGATAAACCACTTGCAGCTGTAAAAAGCAGTCTTGCTTATTCCAGAAACTATTCTTCTTTGAAAAAACAAAATTACTTAGAAACATTATCATCAGAAGTGAATGGAGAGGAAATATAGTGGCTGGGGAAAAAAATAAATAAATAAATAAAATATAAAAATAATTTTTACATAATTAATCCCATTTGTACAAGCATTTACCAATCAAGCTGAATACTAGACATTCATTCCCTCTCAAAGGTGATGAATGTACTTGGCCTTAGACTGTTTTGCAGTTGCCTTCAGTGTGTGAAACATTAGCATCAACTGGCACAGGAAAAGTCCTGATGTGTATAAGCTTTTGGAACTGCTGATAACCTGATAAACAAAAATGTAAAGGGAACTTCAGGAGCTAATCAAAACCCTGGCAGGTTGGGGAAATGTCAATATTTACAGCAAGCAGACTTTCATCAGTTAATCACTTTTAACCTTCATAAACTAAGATACTATGGAGGACTTCAGGTTAATGTATGAAGCCCCTATTCAATTAAGGTATTACAAAGGCAGTTACAAACAAGTAAGGCATCATGAAATGAAGTACAGTTTCATTTAGCAGGGGAGAAGCAGACTGGATAGGGAACAGAGAGCCCCAGCTTCACTGTTTTAAAGGAAGAAGTGTTCTGTGTGATTTTAAAGAAACAGACTCCGCATTTGTTCCAATATTTTATTTCACACATAACGCACAATACCCATACCCATAGTAATAAAGAACAGACTTATGCCAACTCTGGTACATGCTTTTCTTATTGCATTATAGTTCATGAGAATTATAGTGCATAATTAAATAGAAAAAACTTGAATCTGGAATTATAAAACCGTCACCACAAACCAACAATTTAACTTGATATGTATTAAGTCACTACTTTTTTTTTTTTTTTTTTTTTTTTTTTTATAAGGAAAGAAAAAAGAATCAAGGAGGTGGAAAAGGGGGAGAAGAGAGAAAGAGAGGAAAAATTCTTATCCTTGTAAATCATTAAAAATGCATGAAGGTTTAAAGCATGCCAGAAACAGCCTGTGCATTCATTTAGGAGACTATGCACAAGAAAACCCACTGCATTAAAGCAAAAAAAACCCAAACAAACACAAAACAACACCAACAAACAAACAAACAAACAAAAAAAGCCTAAAAATCAGTGTGTCAGGGAAGCCAAACAAGCCATGGAGGAGACTGGTGGGGTGAAAATACTCTATGCAGGGAGGGCCTCCTTGTTCCCATCCTCTTTCCTGACAGAGAGCATCAGGGGCCTTGAGTGCTGAGGCATTCGTGATGCTTTAGCAGAGCTTTCTAAGTTTTATCTTCTACAGGAGATGATCACAATAACAAACATATGGATTATTATCTTTGCTGTTGAGTTCAGCTTCTGCCATAGAGAAACCTCCTGGTATGAATGGCTAATTTATTGAGCTACAGATGTGAGCTCTCCTTTGCATGAGGAAGGCAGTATGATATAGGAGTTAGACAACAGGGCTGAGGGCAGCATCAATTGCAGGTTAAATATCTCTTTAACACTTCCTACCTCCTGAAGGCACTTCAGCTCAGTGCTTTCCTGCCCTGTGAGAGGGAACACTTGTTATAAATGGTGTCCCACTATGAGAATCCAGAGTTTTATATAAGTACAGTTTATCGTTACGAAACACCAGACATCACACACCATCAGGGGATGATTTTCACCCTGTACAAAGCTGTGCTCCTGTGGGAAAGGGTATCTGACCTTGATGTGTCATGCTGCAGCTAGAGAGAGATGTCAGGAAAGAAATGGCTTTTATTATGTGGAGCTGGTTTGTTTTGGTTTGGGGTTTTTTTTTAAGTTTTCTGCGTCATCCTCTTTAAATTTTTAGAGTGAATTTATTGCTCTTGAAATCCATATCCCAGGGGCCTGGGTCTGCTCAGTGCAGATGAGAGTACATGGAAAGCAGTGCTGCAGCTTTCCCCTCCAGTGTCTTCTCAGTCCTGACTTGCAGTAAAGGCTTGGAGATTTTTATTATTTAGTTGTTTTTTAAGTAAAAGAGGTTACCTCCATCTCTCTTGGCACTGCAGTGCCAGGACATGCCAATGCTGATGTTTTCCTTGACCTTGTCCTTTATACAGCCTGAGAGCACCATTTGTTAGCTGTAAGGCACCTAATAACCAATAATGGTTGATCATCCCTGGCACCCCCTGCCCTACTTACCATTAAACCTCTGCAGAGGAAGGCTCTGTGCAGAATGCTCGACTGTGTCCCCAGTCCTCATCTTTTGGAGGTGCTGCTCCATCCTTGAGTTGCCTGGTCTATTGGCGATGCCGTAACTTGCCCCCCTTGATCAGAGGTAAAATATGAGAAGGAAGAGAAACAGCAGACTTCAGGGTCAAATTACCACAAGGATTGGTGTAATCTGCAACAGAGAGACAAAATACCCCACATGCCTATTGCTCAGCACCTCTGCTAGAGCCCGAGCTGCACAGACAAGAGTGATCCAGCTTGGGGACCACCCTATGGCGGGCTTTTCCAGGGCTGAAATTTCACAAGGTGGACAAAAGGGCAGCCCTCTCCTTTTCTGGTCTGAGTGGGCGTTCTTGCTGTGCCGTTGCATAACACCAGCCCTGTTGCATCCCTCCTAATGATGCCATTTCCTACCATAGGCAGGAGGCAGTCAGGTTTCGCCTAATCAGCAATTTTCAAGCTTTTGATTCCCACTCCTCCCCACCCCCTCTTTTTGTCAATATTCATTTTAAATGCTTGAAGTCAGGGTTCTTTTTTAGCTGACTCTGCTTTCTCTGCCTCACCCCTTCAGGTAGATAGCTGACAAGTGACCACTTCATGCACAGGAAACTTTAAATGAATCCCAAAAGGAAGTATTTGTGTAAGAATGAAAGGGCATCCCAGGCTTCTGCTGAGTAATGGATGTGATAATAATTGTAGGGGAAAAAAGATCCAAACAGTTGGGTGTTGGGCTGTGGTTTTTTTTTTCTCTTTCTGCAGCCAGGCTCTTGATCAAAAGATGTAAAAAAACCTGGCAGTTGCTGGAGCAAGAGCTGCACTTTGATTCTGGGGCACGCAGGAAGGACAGTTGCCAACTTGGGAATCAAGAAACTGGCTATTGTTCTTTTGAACTGTATCAAGAGCTCATCAAATTTACTTCTTCCAGTTAACAAGGGAATTTATTACGAGTGTAAATGAAGGGCTGGTAGCCAAGTTGGGGATAGGAAGCAGGGCACTTTGCTAGTTAGAGCTGCAGTAACTCTGCAACAGAGCTGCCTCCAGTCCCAGCACCAGCCTCTCCCCACTCCTCTCTCTTGGACCCAGAGAAGCCACTGCTAACCCAGCCGTGGGCCACTTTTCCCTGGAGACAACGCCTTGTTCTTAACAGTCCATCAGTTTTGACATGCAGAACAATAAAACTGCAATCAAATGCCTTCCTCCTGTGCACAGAGGCTGGGGATCAGTTTCCCCCTGTATCTCTTACCTTCCATCTTCCACTTTGAAGGGTTTGTTCTTCAATTGTATCTGAATATCTCAGAGTGGAATTTCATTCTTCTGAGACTTCTGAAAGTGGGCCTGGTAAAGAATTAGCATTAGACAGGGAGTGCACTGAGCAACCTGCAGCTCACAGAGCTTTCGGTCACTATTGTTGGTGCTGCAGGTGCTGCTCAGAAAAGATGATGCTCTCCAGGACATGGGAATTACTCTGAGAATGGATGGCATCTGTGCACTTCCCACTCCTCTAGGAATGAGGGCAGTCTTCCTTCTTAGCACAGCACAGGTAGAAATGAACTAGCTGAGAACAAACCAGCCTCTTCTCACTGAGAATGGCCAAAAATTGATGTATTGAGGAAGGGTAAAAAAAAAAAAAAAACAAGCCTAGGAAGTATATTGAAATTTTTCAGTACATTTTCTTCCACATGGGCTGAAAAAAATATAAGAAAGGGCAGATCAAAGCACAGCCCATTCCTCAGGTCTCAGACACATCTGTGCAGGGCTGAATTCTGCTGGGGTTAGTACTGGTTTGTGTCTATAAAGGAAATATCCTAGGACCAGAATGTATGTGCCCAAGAGTTAGTATGTTTCAATCCGGGATCCAATCAACATATATCCTTGAACAAGTTACTCAGATTCAGAGTACACTCTAAGTGAAGTCAAATTCTCTGACTTTCTGCTGCACCCTGGCATATATACCATCCCTCATACTGCTTGGGGTGTAGCAAACACAAAAGGTGCTAGCATGTACTCAGGACACTCATGTAAAATGTCTAGAGGAGTTGCTACTCTGCAGCAGAGCAAAGATGCTGTTTCCAGATTGCTCTTAAAGGAATAAACAGTGCCCTACACTTTGTCCATGGTTTCTGAATGAGGTGTCCTGCCTGCTTAGCTGAGGAGACTGTCAACATGACTGATGACTCCTCACTGCCTCAGGAAAGGGCTTTTGTTTATATTTCAGGTAGACAGTTTTACTGCATTATATATGATCCTTGCAATTGTTACCACTATCTGCTTCTGTCTTAAATATAGTGTGAATGTTCCTTGCCCTTACCCTGGTGTCACTTCCATCCTTCATGGTCCCACTCCAGGTCCCTTACACCCATTCCAGAAGCAGCAAATCAGTACAAATGCATCATTGCTCTTCAGGGCTCAGCAGTGAGACAGTGGTGTGTGCCTTGGACATGCTTCTCCATTCACAGGCATGCCAGGCACTGCAGTGCCTCAGAGCTAAAACAGAAGCTCTGATGCTGTGCAGTTCCTCTGGAAGCTTCCCATAAATACACAAGGCTTATGCTGACAAGCTTGCATTAGATTTATACCACTAGGACTGCTCAGTCACTTGTTCAGTCATAGAGAATGTCCCCAAGTCCCTCACAGATTTAGCAGTGGGTAACCTGGTAACAGGACAGAGCTTTGATTTCAGTATCTATTGGATTTCACTGACTGCCTGGGAATTTTGTGGCATGGACAGAAAAGGGAGAGGGTGGGAATTACAGAACCAAGTTGAGAGAGAAACCTTTGCTTACTTGCTTGAGTTGAGCTTTTGCTCTGCAGCATCAAGGAGGTGGCTCTATGAGTGATTACAACCTCTCAGTGTTTCTCTGTACTTACCCTCCCTTGCTGATGCTCCTGTCAAACCAGCTTGTTCTGCAGGTCAGGAAAAGCTGCATCCACCAATTCCAGCTTTAAGTTCAGCTTGTGCATCTGAAAATGAAATGAGATAAATCCACATCACTCATCATTGCTAGAATAAAGCCAGGAAGAACTTAGCAAGCAAAACATGGTGCATCTCAGTGTGACAGTCTGAGCAAATCACTGCATGTTGTTCCCTCTCACTGTTAGCTCTGTGCTCCTGACAGTGCCACACACTTCTTGAATTTTCAGAAAACTTGCATCCTATATGGGTCCAATTCACAAGGCATCCTGAGAGGAAGAGCTGTGTGCCACTGTGATAGGACTGCTCTTAGATACAAAGAATGCCTCAGAGGAAAGAAAAAAGAAGGGTCAGCAGGTCAGCCTTGCTGCAACAGAACGGATCTGGTTTCCCATTTCCTGCCCAGGCATGTGCCTTATGGTCCCTGACAGCAGCCCTGGTCAGTGCTTCCCTTAAGACCAGATATGGAAACAAGATCCAGCTTCTTAAGGTGTGTGTACTGGGAAAGGACAAGCTCATGGGATCATCCAGTTGTCTATACACTTAAGGATTTGCTCAGTGATTATTCCATAGTGAAATGCAGAAAATTTTGGGATGGGAAACAAAGAACTGTCCTTGGGAAAAAAACAGCCATAGATCACTGAAGGACAGTTTATCTGCCTGAAATGACAGGTTTCAGGGTAGGCAGGAGTTAGAATTTAGGTAGGGCACCAAAGTTAACATGCTTCTTTCACTCACTGAACATGGTCAAGAACCTCACCATGCCCCTAAAATACCCTTGGTTCAACAGAAATTACTTCAGCACTTGAGTTTTCCCTTGGATGGCTCCTAACCACGCACTGGCCTCGACTAACTGGGATTGAGTGAAGGACCCACTGAAGTTACAGGCCGAATAAACTGGAAGTAGACATTGAACACAATGACCATGATAAATTCAGTGGCAGAGCAGGAAAGTGCAAATGCCAGCAAGTCATTTCCTCTCTGTAATTAAGGTTCCCTGCAGAGACACAGTAAATACAGGATGATCCAACACCTTACGGATTTCAAATTTCCGACAGCATTAGTGCACCTGAAATGCCCTGAGATTATTTGCGAAAACAGTCCAGATCTGGAAAGTAACATCTTGCTTCAGGTGAGAGGATAGCTGTTTCAAACATAACTCATTAACCAACCTGCTGAGTTGCCAATTACTAATTGTTTTGATCAGTGGCTCCTGAGTAAGGTCTGTCTCCCAAGCTTGCTCAGGACCATTCGTTCCTTCCCACTTGCCAGGGATGGGCCTTCCAGCAGCAACTTCTGCTGCTCTCTTCTCTTTTAGAGAAGTTGATCTGACAGGCAATCATTTTACTTAACTTTTTGAGCTACTCTGCTGGCTAGATTTCTCCTTTCATTATTAACCTAAACCCAAAATAAAACAGAAAAAAAACCCCAAACAAACCCCTTTTGACTGTGTGTTAAAAATAGCAAGCAGAGTTTTTTAACAAATGACCCATAATGCCACATCAGTGACTGTGCTCTGTAAAAGATAAGGAGAATCCTGGCTGTAGCTTAGAAATGTAAGCCTGCTGGTGAGGGAGTGATTTCCAGCCTACTCCTCAGTACCATGAAACACAAGGTCATACTTCCTTTAAGCTAGAGCAACAGGAAAGTATTTCTATTTTTTCCAGTTTCTTCAGGTTAGTTAGCTTCAATTTTCCTTCAGTCCCCACCCAGGCAGCTTTACTGAATTGATATAGAAAAGCAACAGCAAATAAAAAACGTGACTGTAAAACTGAGCAGTAGGATTTACCATCCAATAATACTTCAAACTTTTAAAAATAACTTGATCAAGTCTCAATGAGACTCTTTTGAAACAGCAAACCATCTCTTGCATGAGAATGTATTCACCAGAGTGCAGTTAATAGCCAGCTACAAGAGACTGTTTTTACCACTGAAATTGCAGCTAATTCATCATATCTCAAGGGTTGCTTGGGGTTTTTTTTTACTGGTAAGTTCCATTCCATCAATACACTGCAGCAATTCTTCACACGAGCCAGTCTTGATAAAGCAGAATAGAGCCAAGGCTAGGAGAAACAAAGTAAGAACATGCACTCTGTGGGCCCAGAGCAAGACAGAAAAGCTGAGTAACACACGGTGCCAACGAACTTAAATCCCCCCTCCCCCAAGAATTAGCTGCAGAGCTCCCCCTGTTTTAGCTGCAGCTCATTAGCTTCCAAACCTCTGCAAACTTCTCCTGAAAAGCAGCTGAACTCTGGTGTCAAGATCACAGCTATAATTGCAGCTTTTCTCTGAACAGGGGCTGCTCTGACTTACCCAGCAGCAAACAGAAATAAGGTAAAGCAGCGAGTCCCGTAGCCTCCTCTGTTGTCAGCACACATTGTGTGCCACCGAGGCAGGCACTACGCACAACCCAGAAATAATGGGGCAAGCTTACAGGGTATTTTATTTGTCACTGTCTCCTTTTTATAAACATTTTCTCTAAAGAATGTTAAGAGCATGATACAGAGCAATTCATAATAAATGATAATTTTACTGGATGATGCCTGTGCACTTCTTATGCTAAAAAGCAAATAATTGTTTTAAACTCTGGAAAAATATTAGGATTCCTTGCATATCCCTTAAGACCAGGAAAAGAAAAAATGAATTCTGTATTAATTTGTACTTAATTATTTTACATAATTTGTGCACTACCTTGTTAAAAAAAATAAATAATTTGTGTCGATTCTAATTTTTAAAACATCATCTTCCTGACTGAAAAGTGATGCTGGAAAGCAAGGACAGGTCTGCACTTGTGTGCCAACTGCCTCAAGCATCTCAACATACACAGGTCTTGGGAGAAATCTTTGGCCCATTCATTAAAATTTGCTTCCTTGACTAACCATTTAGGTTTTTTTACACTAATCACACCCACTCCCTTACTAACTGGGTGAACACTAAATAGGTAAAAACAGCAGAAAATGAGCCAGACTGCTAAACCCCAAGACCCCAGCAAAGCAGATCCAAGCCTGGTGAGGCTCCTCAGTGCCTGCTGAAATGCCATGCTGAATTGGATTAGAAATTCAAGGGAGGGGATCTATATTGAAATGCTAAAATCTTCAGCAGTTCTGGCATCCACTGGGAAACCCCTTATGGGATAGGACCAATAAAAAATAAACCAGGGCAAGAGAATTATTAATCACTCTAAACCACAGTAAGGGCTCTCTTACTGGAACTGCACTCTCTGGAGGATGCATCCCAACAGATCTGCAGCAACATTCAGTTCACATATTTATGTGTGTGTTTTATCACATGCTAACATGGGACTCTCTTTGATTTGTATATGGGATAAATAGAACAAAGTTTCCATCAAACTTACAGAAAACCTCGATGGTGGTTTAATGCAGTGAAATCTGGCTTTGCCACAAGACCTTGACAGGACTGTACTTTTTTCTACCAGAGTTAGGTGCTCTCTGGTGCAGCAGCATTCTTCATTTTTTTTTGTAAACTAAGAATATATTAATATTTATGAATCTGTGGAGTCTTGTCTCAACTCTGAACATTGTTAAAGGCACGTTGTGTGGCAGGGAAGGATGGAGAGAGACAGGAGCTCCTGCCCAGAGCAGCCAGAGCTCTCGACCTGTCTGAGAGCAACATCACGGCCACGTCTGGTGGGTTTGTGAAACACACATCAGCAGGTTGGCCTCGGGTTTGTGTTCATGAATAAATTACACTTTGCAAGAGCAACAACAACAAAAAAAGCCAGCAACACCCTTGGCTGCATAGGGTAAAGCTACTCAGACTTCAGCCCACATGCTTAATAACATCACCTAAGGCCATGCTGTGAACATGCTGTCTAGGGACCCTTTTTGCTCTTTTTTTTTTTTTTCTCTGCCTCATTTCATCATGCTTAATAATAAAATTCAATAATTGCTAGCACAGATATTAACCACTTTCTCTGGGAACAGTGCTGAAAAAATAGCAAACAGCTCAGCAAGGTGCTACTGCACAAAAAGGAAAAGAATTCCCATTCCCTTGTGCACTCTTTTGAGCAATTGATATCCCCAGTGCTTCACATTTTACCTCACCATAGGAAATGTCCCTGTGTGGGGAGAAAGAAACCAAGAGGCTGTGACTCAGCCTCAGAGTGTGCGACTGACATATATAATCTAGATTGGCTTTCCCAGGCAGACCTTTGATTGAGGAGGAAGAAGAGCAGCTGGTCAAAGTAATCTGCTTGGAGCAATTTGCATAATTTTCTCCCCCGTTTCCTCCGGCACTGTGAGCGTGTCTGGAGAGGAGCACAAGCGGCAGATGCTGCGTCGCTCTGTCACAGGGTATAGCAAAGTGGAGAACGTGGGTCAGAATTCATCTGTTAAATATCCCCAACAGGTTAAGCAGTTCTGGAGAGCTTCAGTCACAGATCTTCTTTTGAAAAGCTCCTTTTTATTTATTTTTTTTTCCCCTTTTTCCTTCTCCCTTCACTGAGTACAAATGATTTCATTTCTCCAGCAATTGCATGTTTCCTTTCACACTTGTGTGCTATTCAGAAAGATACTTTTTGTGTTGCTTTATGGAGGTGCCTTCCAGGACCAACTATTTCTTTCCCATGTTTGGATGAAGAACACATTACAAATGAGTTATTTGAGAACAGAAAGTCAGGCTTCTTGGTTCATAATGAATGTGTGTTTAATATTAAACACAACATTTTTAATCGTGGCAAGAAGAGCTAAAACCAATTTCCAGAGTTTCAGTTTCATGATAGGTCTGGAACACTGATGGAAGCAGCAAATCTTGCAGCTGGCCCAGCCACTTCCAAATGGGTGCCTAAAACTGGGCATCTGAATCGTGGTCCTGCTGAAATGTCTACAAGCAAAGGACTCTTTATTTACCCTGACCAGAGCTCAACCCTGCATTATGCGCCCATGGCTTCTGAGGCTTTCTCCTTTTCCCCAAATTTTTTTTTCCCAAGTTGCTAGAGACAAATAATACTGTTTCCCTTTAAACTGGCTGTAGGAGCCCACAGCAGTGGATGCTACTACCTGTTCTAGGTGCACAGCAGCCACATTTCCCACCCCAGAGGACTCTGTCTGCAGAAAAGAGCATGAACCTCCTCCAGGGCTCTGCCCTTGCCCTCTCCCTTGGGCTGTCCCACCTCTGCTGCCAAGGTTTGCCTTGTGCAGGTTATGATAAACTTACCCTGCCACACCTGAGCCTCCAGCAGAGCTCCTTATTGCTTAAAAAGAGGTAAGTTCATCAGTGGAGGCTGCTAATTTTGCCTTGTGAATGCCTCACTAAGCAAGTTTAAAACTCAGGAAAAAAGCATAAACACAAATATTTCTACCCTTCTCCCCTGGGAGGCAGGAAAAAGGAGTTTCCCTGAGGACAGGACCATTCAGCAAAGGTGGAGAGGTGACAGGACCTCCTCAAAGCAGCAGTGAGAAGAGAAATGGGATATTAACAGGTTTAGCACTCCTAATATGACAGCACGGGCAAGAATGCCTACAAGTTAAGGCAGCTACCATGCAGCATCCGAGGCCAAGGGGACAATGAGGAATTTGGTTTACCCACTCTCTACCAGACGTCAGCTCCCTCCACAACCATCTGGGAAGCCACTGTCCCAGCAGGGATAACACGTGGTGTGCTGTGCAGTCCCACCCAGCTACTACCAGGCTGTCATCCAGCCTGACATTACATGCCAGAGTAGGGGCCAACATCTATTTTAGGCTTCCCAGTAAGCCACGATTGGTGGTGAAACCAAATGTAGGCACCCTACTCTGAATGCGGATGGCCAAACTCATTGTTCCTCCACCACAAGTCAGAAACTATAAAATTCCAACCAAAAAATACAAGAGTTTGGCATGTGGCTTTTTTTTTTTCTTTTTTTCCCCTGTCTCCCATGCTTCCTCTCAGGTTCCAGGAAGGGCTATTTTTTGGGGACACAGACTGCCCTGCCTGTACCCCCCATATCCAGTTCACCTCCTGAGTCATGGACAGTGCTGTGGAAACTCCAAAAAAACCAAGGATCAGTCTCACTTGTGCAGGAGCTTACTGAGTAAAACAGTAAATTGAAGAAATTTGCCATGCAGACCTAGCTTCTGATTATTTCAAAGTTCAGGACAGTTTATTATGGTTCCAATTAAATCCCTTAAATACACACAAGTTTGGACTCCATATATTGCAGAACAAACTCACACTCTGAACCAGCTATCCACAGAGGGTGGTGGGAGCCAGCATTTCCCAGTATTTCTACTCATATCTGAACCTGGCTGGAACTAGAACATTCAAGAGAAGAAACATTACCTTTTGTCCCTAACACAACGTTTTATTTTATAGAGTATCTGAAATCTGCTAAAATCTGGTGGCTTTTGTGAGGCCTGATCTTAAAGACACTCAATTAGTAAGTATATTGGGGAAGAGAGTTTGTGTTTTTTTCTCCTTCCTCAACATCATCAACACTTTTTGTGGGATTTCAAAACTATGGTCTCTCTCCCCTCAACTTTATTTCCACTATGGATTTAACACTGAGTTTTTTAGAGCTTTTTCAGGCTTTTTAAAAATAAAGCTGGAAACAAATAAAAGAAAAATCCCAGGGACTTCTCACCTCAGAGTCTGCCCTTATTGCAGTGACCAGATCCCTCCCAAGTACAGCTATTTAAGTCCATCCTTAATGATGACTTGGATGTTCACACTCAATAACTGCTCCCTGTCTAATGTGACACAACTGGTGCCCAGCAGTGCCAATTTGCGAAGCTTCTCAAGGGGCACCAGCACACACCAGGAATGTCCCTCTGATCTCTGTATGCAGCCAGCAACTCCCTGAGGGTTTCTGCTCAGAAAAGCAGCACAGAGCAAATCCTTCCCCCTGGCTACAGACTCTGAACAGAGTTAATCTGGAAAGAAAAAGCTAAAACCAAGATTTCCACCATATTCCCTTTCCACTACCTGGTGGCAAGAAAAATGAACTTTCTAACAGTGAAATGAGAAGACTGGAAGCTTCATGTTATTCAGTCAGGAGCATCTTCAACCACAGAAAAAACATGGAATGTTGTGGAAAAGAAGGAGAAATAGAAAGGACAACGTTTTCTTTAGACTTTTTCCTGGGTGCTCTCCGACTCCTGCCCTGCTGACCTGAACTCCAACCATTGCTGTCCCTCTCAGAAGGTGAGTACTTCAGCTCAGGCCTTGGCTGGTGAATCCAAGACACCTGGCCCCACAGCCCCACACAGGAGACACGATTAATTTTTGCACAAGGAGTGATTTGTTGGCATGACAGCTATAAACAACAGACTCCATTAATTAACATGAAACTGAAGCGTCTGTGCTGTTGTTCAGTTTTACATGCAGCAGCATCTACTCTGCCCTCACTCACTTGAAGACTATCCCAGGAAGAAAACACAAAATACTTTTTAAAACCTGGATTTAGGCCAGTGGAAGAGCCTTCCTTTAACTCTCTGTTAACACACCCTGTGAGGCTTTCACTTCCTGAGGTAGCTAATTACAGAAATCCAAAGAGTTAATTTATTCAGTAAAAGCCCCTTTCATTGTTTTGTTACCATGCCTGGCAAAATCACAGTTTTCATTTAGTAATCCAACATGCCCTGTACCCTCTCCCTCATCTCCTATTACTATTAGTGTCAGCCTTGTGCTAACCCTTCATTTCTTTCCTTCTTCCCTCTTTTTTTTGTGTGGAAACTAACTACCTTTCAGTCACTGAAATGCTAATTTCAGAGACAGGCAGTAGGCAGCTAGAAGATAATGTTACATGTTTCCATCCTCCCACAGGGGAAAAAACCTGGAGGCATCACAACATCTGAGAAGCTTTTGCATTTTGGATAGGAAGACAAAGGGAAAACAGTTTGTGTGTATACAGACACAAACATACTTGGAGACCGGGTCTTAGAGATTAAAAATGTAATTGATAATAGGTGTGTTTTTTCCTTACAAGGCACGCACAGGAGAGATCTGAGCTTTATATTTTCAGAAAGAGGAGAAACACAAATAGGAAAAAAATCAATATCTTGATGGATATTTTTCTTCTCAGGAAGACATACTGAGTATTCCACACAGAAGTACAGAGTATTTGTCATCTTTTCTTGCCGTATCACTTTTTCTGCACGGCTTCATTGAGCCCTGTTCATGAAGGAACAATTGCCTTATTGTCATTCGCAACGTCCCAGGAGCAATGCAACAAAACCAAACAAAGAGGCGGGAGGGGGAAGAAAGGCAGAGTGGAACAACTTTTCCAGTGTGAATCACTAGTTCTTAAGTAGATCCTTGCAACACAGTGGCGTGGTCTGCTGAAATCCTGCCCCTGCTTTCCCCTTTCAGTGTGTGTGGGCTCACTCTGTTGCTCCTAGTGCTCAGGAAAGAAAAAAAACAAAACTCCTAAACTTATAAAATCCCTAGTGTGGCTTTCAGAACTAACAAATTTCTTATCTCTACCTGACCAAAAGGAAAAAAAAAGAAAAAAAAAAAAAAAAAAAAAAAAGCTGCTCAAGGCACCTAAAATTTAGTTTAGTTTCTGTTTTATTTCTAATGCATTGCTTCTTTCACCAGTTCTGACTTGGCCTGGAAGGAGGCAACCCATGCTACTCCCATGACCGGCACAGACCAGGCTCTGGCAAGTGAGGTGTGGCTTTCAGAACTCACAAATTTCTTGTTATCTCTACCTGACCAAAAGAAGGGGGGAAAAAAAAACAACAAAAAAACAAAAAAAACAGCTCAGGGCACCTAAAATTTTGTTTAGTTTCTGTTTTATTTCCAATGCATTGCTTCTTTTCACCAGTTCTGACTTGGCCTGGAAGGACGCAACCCATGCGATTCCTATGACCGGCACAGACCAGGCTCTGGCAAGTGAAAGTACCAGAAAAAAGCAGGTTGCAGCTCAGGCCCTGGTACATGGGAACAGCAGGGCCAAGAAATCAAAAGGCAGTTCTTCCAGATGGACAGAAGCAGCCAGCTACCACGGGGGGATGTCTGCTCATAAACTATGGTGATGTATATCTAACCTTTCAGTATCTTCCATTCCAGCTGGACAAAAGAAGGAACATACCAAGTAAGGGTAACAACCAAGGGGCTGAAGATGAGTGTTCAGAGTCTTTTTTTCCAATATCAACCCAATGGACAACACATTCTTTCCACAATTAGAAATGGACCTTGGCTGCAAATCTAAACTCAGACACCATAAGACCTAGTAGTGGGGAAGAAGGGCATAGTGTTGGATTTAAATTCCCAAATTAAAATTAGCACAAATTGGATCCAAAAAGGACGAGAACATCCAAAGGCATTGACTACAGTAAGAGTCTGGTTGTTAGCTGAAATGTTAGGGCAATCAATTGCAGCAATATTTTGCAGCACATTTGACTTCATAATACAAAGAGCTGCTGGCATGGAAAACCAAAAATGTATCTGGATACTTGTACGATGCCATTAGCAACTAATTCTTGGTGGAGCAGGATGACTGGGTTTAGACTCTTCATACTGTTACTCAGTTCAGACTCTTTCCTACTCTCTAGTACTTAGCTCAGTTCACCCATGGCTGCCTGGTGTGTTATGAAAAGCAATCATACCAATTAAGCAGTTTTTTTACTCCTCAGTTCAGACTCTTTCCTACTCTTAGTACTTAGCTCAGTTCACCCACGGCTGCCCGGTGTTTTATGAAAAGCAATCATACCAATTAAGCAGTTCTATCAGTTTTGAACTCAATGTTTGAATAACCACATTCTGGCTTTCATTGACATTGTCACAAGCAATTGCTTGAAATTAACTTTAAAAGTTACCTCTCTCCAGCTGAAGCACAGGGACCACCATGTCAAAACTTGAAGTCCATTGCAAACACTGTGCTGGGGAGCTTAAACTACTACCACACTTCTCAGAAGAAAACTAGCAAGACAATTTTCTCAGCCTGATGCCTTCCTCTACACCAGAGACATTTCTCCTTGGGATAAGGAGGTTGGTCTGACCCTCACACCAAGATGTGATATCTGTGCTTTCACTGGATGCAGATCACTCAGTACTTTTGTATCAAGCTCTCAGTTACATTCTACACACATATTTTAGTGCATTACTATACAGCCTCTTTAATTTCTATTTTTCCATTCCAGGGAATGCTCATTGTTATTGGTTTTTAAGCTAAGGCTTGAAGATCACATTTGATTGCACAGGACAAACCATTTAAGTGGTAAAGCTCAAGGATGGAAAAAATGAAAATTATGTAATTTAATAATGAACCGCAACAATGGAGCACGATCTTCCTGCATATTATTGACAATGATCATCTCCGGCTGCCAGCACTGCTGGCTGTGAGGATTCAAGATTTTCCCTGTGCCAATGCAGACCTCACTCCTATTTCCAGGCTTTCCAAGTGCAAACAGAACACAGGCTGCTTTGCATTACAGGGAGGCCTGCCCATTAGTTTTCTATGAAAGAGTTTCACAGATTTTTACAACCTGGTGTGTTCATACAGGCAGGCAGCATCTTTCCTGAAACATTTTGGTGACCTGTCCTCAAAGCACATCGAAAAGGCAGGGATTTGAAAGCACAGAGGGCACCTGGTGCACTTTGATACAATCCTAGTGCATCAGATCCAGCAGAGGAGAGTATTTGCTCAGAAAAGCATTTCTGCTGGGTTGGATATTTCTAAAGCCAGCAGAGCACCCCTTGTAATAAACCCCTTTGCCCCTCTCACCATCTCAAACCAAATCCAGCCTCTTGCTTCTTGTTTCCATCTTCCTCTGCTTCTCATTCCCTGAATTTGTGTTATGAAGTTTCTGGATCTGAATGAAGCCAAAATCTCAGCTGAAATCTCTCTCCACTCTGGCAGCCTCTGCCATACTCCTTGTCTGCATTAGGTGGAATCATATGTGGCGTGTGTGGTTTCAAGCCTGTTATCAGCCAGGTTTCTCATGCAACCCTTTCAACAGAGTTAAGCTCACACTTGTAACAAGCCTATGAATTTTACCTGAATTGCTGTCAATATTTTGAGCTCTCCCTTGCTTTTGTGAGGAGTTTTGTCCCCTTGGTTTAATTAAGTAGGGTGACACAGTGAGTTGCCCACAGTTTGCTGATATTTGACAGATAGGTCTGTATAAGGAAGCTCAGTATTTTAAGTTAAAAGGAAAAGGCTTCCAAGGTATATCTAAAAGACTATATATAAAGCTGTTCATGACATGATGAAGACTTTTATATTGGGGGCAAGATGCCATATCTCTCACTGCTTGTGCAGTCAGGTCAGTTCCTTACTTTCAGATGATCAGGATGGTCTCAGGAGGAGGAGAGAAAGACTGTATAAAGGGATATAGGAAAATCAATTCTAATAAAATAAGCTACAGCCCAAATGTCCATCCGAAATTCCAGTAAAACTCAAAAAACTCTCCAAGAAAACAATCTGGAGATTCAAGTAAATCAGATTGCCTAAACTATAGATTCACTTCCTTCTTCTAAAACATCTGTGGAGGCTTCTCACATCCTGGCCTGTCCACCCACTCCCACATTCCAGCACCCAAAAAGTAAAAATGAGATTGGCTTTTAGGAGGCTGGCTAGCATGAAGGCTTGAGTGCCAGGTATGTGCAGCTGTATGCTTGATTGCTAATCCATCTGCATACTCTGCATGGGCCACTTTTGTTTGAGCCTCAAGTAAGGATGGGAAAATGGGTTGGAATAAATAATGCTAAAGCCCTTGGCCTTTTGCCTCTTTTGAAAGCTGAAATGGAAACAAAAGTTCCTTCCAGGTTCTCAAGTGCTCAGTTAGTGCTACCCAATTGCTTACAATGCCACTTTGATTTTGTATCCCATAGGAGAGAGGAGGCCCTAAAACACCAGGAGAGCAGCTTTTCTCCCAGTGCCCTGCCAGGCTGGCTGGAAGCAGAGGGAGCTAGCAGGAAACCTGGTTTGTAGCACCTTTAAGCCAAAGTTTTTGCATCAGAAAGTTTCAGTGAGTACAGGTAAATATTCACTATTGAAGAATGTGAGGGAACAAAGTGTTTAATCTGGAGCTAAACAGTATGCATTTTAAGGACTGGAGGCACCATGACTGGATAAGCAGAGTAGATTCAACACAATATGAAAAAGAAAATAAAAGTTTAGCTTAAAAGCCCTCACTGGCTTATGTTTTCTTGTTTCTTGTTCTGGCTCTGCCTCATCTTCTTCTCTCAGTGGGCCATTGGTGTTACCAAGCAACATGGTAATACTTGACCCAAGCCCTAAACCATGGATTTTTGTAAACATCTGTGAATAAAATTATTTAATATCCTGCCTGAACATTGTCTTAAATGTCTGGGTACACACTAGGGAATGCCAGTCCCATACAAGTTACATGCAAAAAAAAAGGTTCCTTTCTGAGTTTTTAAAATCACCATTTCTTGCCAGATAAATCTCAAAATTAAGACTTTTCAAAGCTATTTTGCAGAAAGTGATATATAGTCAGAGATACTCAACCAGGGCCCAACTGAGGATGAGGCACACTCTTGGGCAATAGGAACCCAAGTTTCTAGACTGCTCAAATGGAGAAGGGACCTTGAATCAGGGTTCTTACCTCCAAAGGTGAGTCCCTGTCTGATAGGCTATGGATAACCCATCACATCTCTCACACCCGGACTGTTCCAAACAACCAGCTCCCACCTCTGCTGCAGTATTTCACCTGCTGGGGTTGTCCCTCAACCTGTTACTAAACCAGTTGTTTGAGTCTCATGCCCTGGCTGCCTAGAAGGGCCTCAAAAACCAAGGCATCTTCCTTATGCTCTGGCTGCCACCCCACATCCCAGTCCCCCACACTGAGACGTGTCCTCTTGCTAGTTTCCCAGTTTAAAGCATGGGGTAGCTCCTGCTGAGGAAGAAGCTTGGGAGGTCTGACCCTGCCTGTGTTGAACGAGTTTGTTTCCCAGTCTCGCCCAACTGCCCAACTGCACGTGGCAGCTGGGAACACAGAAAACACTGGGAACAGTGAAAGCAGTAATGGAGGGGACACGGTCCTCCCCTCCTGCACCCTGTCCCCAGCTCCTGGGAAGAAGAGTTATTCCCGGCCCTGCTCAGGCTGCAAAGAGGGCATCTCTCTTCCAGAGAGCCAGCTCTGCTGCCTTCCCTCTCTCCCAGAAAAAGACATCTCCAGGAAGAAATGGATTCATCACAAGGTGCTTAGCAGGATGAGCCGTCTCCACTCAAATCCTGGGATTTGCAATTTGTGCTGCTTCAGGGCTGTGGGAGGGCGCTGGGCTCACTCTCGCTTTCCATTTGACTCAGCCTTCTCATAGCAGGGATTATCCTCGTCTATCAAAGGGAAAGCTGCGGAGCAGACGTCCGCCTATTCTTCCTGAGCACTGAGCCTGACAGCCGGCTTTTCAGCCCGGCTCCCATTACCAGCTGCCCTACAATGAGGGAGCTAAACTTCACACAAGGCCCACATGGAGCTCCAGAAGGAGCTGGGGGGCTGAAGGGTGCAGGAGGGGAGAGGGGGAAGCCAGGTTGAGTGGTTGCAAGGGAGAGAAACAACTCATGCAGATGAGGGAGAGTTAATCCTATTTAGCACATGTATATTATCAATGAGTGTGTGTGGTGGGGAAAGGCAGGGGGGAGAACCCCCACTGCAGGCAGGAGGAGGCAGACAAAAAGGTCATTCATGTGTGGCTCACAGAATTAAGAAGGTACCACAATCTGCTGCTGGTTTGGCTCCAAATGCTTCTTCGTATTCAAATCAAAGCCCCTTCCCCCACCCAAACTGCAGAACTTCCTTGCTTCCCTGTCCCTGCCTCTCTATGCAATTACTTCAGATTTTTCCATCTCTTCTGGTGGCACTGGGGGGTGAGGGGTACCAGTATTTCAGGGCCAACTCAGCACAGGATCTCACGAATCAAAATTTCAGCATACATTAAGATCCAGGCTTCAGAAATGTAACAATGGCATGGTCTACAATGTGTCCCAAGCGTTATTCCAGAAATGGCTCAGGACCCCTATTTCCAAGGCTCTGAGCCCACAGCTGAGCAGAGCGTTTAAAATGCTGAGCCCTTCAGAAATTATGTCTATGGAGTCCAGATCTTAAATGTCAGCCTGAGAGCCTGGAAACGTTTTGGTGGAATGGTTTGACCTTGGACCATCGTTAGCTGTGGCTTTGCAATAAGATTTTGAATCTCCAAAGATTTGCTCTATCCACATTTTAACCCAAGTGCCAGGCACCAAGTGACTTTCTACATCCTCCCACATTGGCTGTACAGCAACAACTGCACCTTGCCCTGTAAAGTCTCTTCTTTGCTGAGAGCCGATGAAAAGGAATCCAAAACTCAGGGTTCTTTTAAATAGCAGTGTGGGGATGAAAGACCAGGGCTGGAGTAAGTAATTTGAAATGCAAAAGAAATCTCAGGCTTGAATCTACAGGCTGTCCCTTTAGAGAAAAAGCTAAATGTATTTTGGACAAACCACTTGACTGCTAATGAACCACAAACACAAACATTGCTCCTTAATTTGCATTCAGTGCCAGAGGGGACCATACTCCCTCTAATAAGCGCTGCCAGCCACCCTTTTCCAGGCAGAACTCCCCAGACACCCAAAAGAAATGGGCAATTCCTCTGGGACCCCTGCACTGGCTAACTCCAGGCTTTGGATGGCTGCTGGTACTGTGTCACTTAGCCCTCGCTTCACCCCCAGTAATCTCTTTGCCTTCTCCACAGGAATCAGGGATAGAGGAGCTCTCTTCTCCCCTACTGTACATGTTCATAGGTTTTAATCCAATTAAACCATTCCCTCTCCTTGACAGATTCTCTTTTTTCTTCATTTGCTTTCAATAAAGAAGCATCATTTGCTTGGGAGCATTCCAGGGTTGCAACAACAGGCCCTTTGCTTACATGTGTCACTTACAAGTGGAGAACTGCAAAAGAAGCTTGAGGTTTATTTTAGAAGGAGGGTGGAAATGGCCTTGTTATTTAATTATTTTTTTTAAATGCTTTTAAAACCTTATTAAGCAAATTAAATTTCAAGACACATCTCACTCTTATTCTGGGAAGTCCCCTCTTCATCCCTTTCTTGTACCAAATTGGTATGTCAGCACAGGGGTGCCCATTGCCTGGCTCCCACAGATCCATCAAGCATTGATTTTGACACTTAACAGAATTAGAAATGCCAGCCATCCAAACCTTGATAGCTTTTCACAGGAACGAGCACTAACCTCCATTAGGAGGCTTCCTTTTATCACATAGATCCTCTTATAATTCAATTTGCAATGAAATTCTCCACCCCCACCCCCCTCATCTTCCCAAACCCTGTCAGCTGCCAGCCCCATTTCTGTACCACCAACACTTATTCCTCAGTCAAATAAGACCCATATCCAATCCTTTCTACAATTTTTAAAAAATCATCACTTACACCAGCTTCCCTCTGTTGGAAAGGAGCCACAGTCAATAGGTGAATCAGGTCTGTGCCTTGTACCCCTGAGTTAATAGCTGTTGAAAAGAGGGTGAGCTGAAGTCCTCTGCAAATATCTGTAGTGCCAACCTAATAAACTTAATGTCATAATGAAGAGACCCTAAGTTCCTTGTAAAAATGTGCCTGAAACATGAAGATAGTGGTGAAAAACTCACCTATTTTTGGTCTGCAAATCCTTCAGCCTTCAAGTAAATAACTAGCTGTACTAAAACAAAATAAGGAAAATACAACTCCAAGATAAGTGGAACTGCTCTTAATGTGAGGCAGTGCACGACCTGGGTTTGATCCAAAAATTAGTCAAGTTCTTCATTTAACTACAGGGGGTGGTTGGATTAGGTCCCACTTGGCTGATGTGCCAGGGGAAGGAACGTGTGATTCTGTATCTTTCTCCTCCTTTTAAATGCTCTCAGACTCTTACGGTATTTTACAAATCATTAAAGGACTTGATGGGTTAGCAGGAAATTTCCTTTGTGCTGCTGTGCCAGAGACTAGGAGCAGGTCTGGTAGGCAGCTCTTCTCCATTTTACAGTATCTGAGTTCCCCATTCAGCTAACAGAAGGAAAATGTAAGCACAGGATTAAAAATTATCCATGATTACAATTTAGAGTGTTATAAACCACTCAGCACCTGGAGCCCTGGCGAGGCGATATTTAATAAAATAAGCATTTGAAAATCCACTTCCCCTTTGGTTATTTGCCAGGATCACAGCCCAGAATATAGCATTTTCCATGCAAGAACTGGTAAGCTGATTAACGGCTAAAGGAGAGTATTTTTCTCCACTTCCTTCAGCATGTACAGTACACACCATATCATCAGCATGAAGAAGGGGATGCCCATCCTGAACCTTTCTTTTAATAATTGGAAAGACAATCAAGAGACTATTTTAATAAGTAGTTATTGAAGGAGGGACTGCTGTTCAGATGTGTGGTCAAACTGATTCTCCATGAATTTGGGATTAGTTCAACTGAAATCTAAGAAGTTATTTGTCTGATGATGACTGGACTTTCATTAAATACAGCTTTTCATTCTAAATATGTTTTTAAGCTTTGATCCCCAAGACTAAGTATATGCATTTAACTCTACCCACCCAAACAGCCTGTTCTGTCCTGGTGTTCAGGGTCTGGTTCAAAATCAATTAAAGTTAGTCTTTGCCTTTCTACTGGTCTCACTGGGCTGTACATTGCCTTCCAGTTCAAGAGATCTCTTCATTTAAGTTTGACACCAAAGTCAACTGAACTGAATTAACAAATTCCCATCAACATCAATGATCTTTGAACCATGCTCTTTTATCTCCAAATTTATCTTAAAAGCACCAGAAGAAAATGATATCAAAACCAGGGCACCTTAGCAAGGTTTACATTTGAACTGTAAAGGACTCTCACCTTAATCTGTACATGTTTGGGCAAGGGTTCTGGAAATTAAACACATTTCTACCTTCCATAGTGTATTTTTCTCTTCAGCAGTTTACACCACTGTTTCCACTGAATGGGATTTGGCAGTTCAGTAAGATTTACCCAGATAACTTCTCAAAGCACAGACAATTGTTGCAAATGATGCTACCCCTTAACAGTAAATGCTTTCACTATCTCCAGCTCTATAAAACTACTCCTTAGTACTTCCCGTGAGAGATCACAGGTGGGACTTCTGTCGACACAATGAGGAAAAGTAAAAAAAGTTTTCTTCTCCCTCCTCCTTTCAGTAACTGTTTATTGAATGGACATGTGGGAACAGAGGGGCACTCCAACCTCAACAGTGCAATTAATTACCATATAGTTTCCCCTACACTCCATATCAGAGAGTTTCCCTGGAAGAAATTCATTGAGGAGATGATTTTGAACAATTCACCCTCCCTGCTATTTTTTTACATGATTCTTCCAGTCCTAGGACAACAACTACAAAGCTCAGTAGTTTAGTTGCAAAGTATTCTTTGTACCAGTGGCATGAGAAGAATCCACACATGAGACATAAATAGCAGAGCCTGTAGAGAATGGAGTAGAGCACGTTGCTGTAACAGGAGGGATTTAACCAAATGCCTGTCAACAAAATGCCCCAGAGAAAGGGAAAGCATTCCTCTCCTTTGCCCTTTTTCTCTAAGCTTACAAGCCAGATCCTGTTCTCACTTCCCTCTGCCAACCCTCATCACCTCCATTGGCTTTCTAGGAGAGATTCAAGATTAATGCCCATGTTGCAGAGCAGATTTAAGAATTACTTTATTTCAGTGGAAAGGTCTTGCTGTTACTTTAAAATATGTCCTTCTCTTTTTGTCTGACATTGCAATTAATCAAGCCTCCCACCCACTCAGAGCCTGTCTTCAGAGTTTCTCTGTCTCTTACTTTCTTTTATAGATGAGGCTTTAGAGCCTGCCAGAATTTATAGAGGAAAGTAACATGGATTCAGCCAGGACCTTACAAATCAGGTTCAGATACTCTCACAGTACATCTCCTCATCCTCATCAAAAGGCAGACCAGTCGAACTCCCCAAATGTAAATCTGGTCCTGCTTACCTACAGCCACAGAGGGTCCTGGTACAGGCCAAAGAGGAAGCAGACACATTTAACATGGCAGGTTTGAGGGATCTCAGGGCTCTAATTAGCATAATTAACTTAAAGAGTCTAACAAAGGGCACCGTGCAACCTGATGCCTCCCAGCAAATCAGCCTCAGTGGTTCTCCCCAGGCCCCCAAAACTGAGGCTTCAAGGAAACCCAAGAGGATTCAATTGGTTTTGGGGAGGGGGCCAGAACAAGGGAAGAGAGGGAGCAGGAATCTCAAAGTTTTGCTTGCAGTGAAAGTACTTTCCATCAGCAGAAGTAATTTAGCCCTTTTTTTTTTTTTTTTTTTTAACATAACTGTATTTGGCTAAGAGTTTTGGACTCTGTCTCACTATCCCATAGTCAGCTCCATTATCTGGGAGCCCAAGTGAAAACCTGGGTGCAGAATTAATCATTCCCAGCTGCAGTGCTGTATTACAGCCCAAGGTCTGGTTCAGATTCATCTCCAAAATGGTCCTCAGCAAGCATAAAGTCACCACTAGATATTATAAGCAGGGTCATGTATGTACAAGGCCAATTATGGAGAGAAATAGGGGTTTGTTTGTTTGTTTGCTTTGCATGTGTTAGGAAAAGAGAATCACAAAAGCACAATGTAAATGTTATACCTTCTAACTGCAGGCTTTAAAAAAAAGAGGCCTGGTTATTTGAGCGGTTTTTTAGCAAAACATGTCTGGTTTTGCTTTGTCAGTAGGTGCAAGTTGATTTCTGGAGCCAAAAACACCTCTTTTTGGCTAAATACTTGTTTCTTTTTTCTTCTAGTAGCACACCCTGGAGGAGCGTAACTGAACTGACATAAATTACATGGAGAGGAACTGGGAGTTTAATGAATAGAAGACTCGTGGAATTCACTTGATGTTGGCACATTAACACAGTTTTTCCTGTGCACTGAAAATAGGTTCTGTAGTTTTCCCACATGAAGAGGAAAGGAGGAAAAAAATTAAAAAGAGAAAAAGAAAACTTTTAAGACTCAGACATCAGGATTATATGAGCAGTTTATTGATTTGGTTCAGTCCCTGTGAAATGACATTTGAATGAACCAAAACCAGACACAGCAGGACAGTATCAAGGTAGGCAGATGAAGCCTTCACACGACTTCTCTGATGTGTGTTTAGTAAATGCTTGTAAACAAATAATCTTGTGATAGTTTTAACCTGAAATAAAACATACAAGTACCAACAACCTAGCCCTCTGAATCATCATTCTAATAACAAACTCAAACCCAAAACTGGCAGTTTGGAGTAAGTGAAGAATATAACAGGCACCAAGAGAGCAGTACCTACACCCTTAGTAATAGCATACATTTCTGCATTCCCCCAGGTTGTTTAAATACTGCACACTGGTGGCTGGCAGTGTTTTTTAATACAGAACCTGGATGCATAAATACATGTGTGCTGATTTGTGCTGATGCTGTTCCAGCATTATAGGAAACACATTTGTTTATCAGGTTTGATTAAGCTTACACGATCCAAGTTCTGTCAGAGTCAGGAGTGCATTGTACACATCATTTGATAAGAGAGAAGGATGAGTTATGTAAACACCTAGCAACATGTGAGGGAGATTTACTCTAATTGTTTATGTGCCTTTGTGGGAAGATTATAATCATGTTGTTTCATTAAACAAAACAGTTGTACAAGTTCTATAAGACAAATTGCCTTCTGCTCTATTCACTTGCAAAGGTCATCCTGTTACCACTGATTAGCACCAGACAGCCAGTCATACTTTGGCAAAAGGCAAGTTCATTCATAACAGGAATGCAGAATCCGTCTCAGAATAGGTTTCCCAGCGACTGACTTGGCAAAGACACAATGTAGAAAACACTTCTGCCCAATATCAAACATTCACCTTCTGACAGCTCCAGAGGACATCTATCCTTCACAACAGTGCTGAGCACTATCAGCTCAAGCCTTTGGTGGCACTAGAATCATAAGTATGCAGAGGTGACATGCAGGTAAATCCTTTCCAGATATTGCTAACTAATGGTGTAAGCAACCTCATTGTTAACTAATCCCCAAAAGAACTGTTAAAGTTTGAGGAAATACAGCAGCAGAGGAAGCTGAAGTTCTGACCTAGGTCTATCCTATTGCTGGAAGAAACCTCTTCCCAATTTCTTCTCCTGCACCCCCATCTCACTTCATTATAGGCAGCCCAAGGAGCTGTCATGGACTCCTACGTACACACACCACTCCCCAGAGGTTGGTAACTATCTTGCTTTGTCTCTTTGATAGGCATGTAGAAAACAAATGAGAAGGATAAGATGTCTGAAGAGTCCATTAACATTGTTAGGTTAGATGCGCTGACAATAAATCGATTCTTTTTGACATGACTGTCGCAGTAATGAAGGTATATTTCTGGATAACTCTTCTTAATGTAAGATAAGATATGGATGGCCCATGTCTTTTTGACATATGTCCAGCATATCAAGTGGTGGCATAAGAAAAGGTTGTTTTGTTGATGCACTAATCAGAGATAAAGTTTAAAATTAATGATGATGGGTGATTCTGTCTGCCTTATTTTTTGAGAAATAGAGATAATAGACTCCTGGAGATGGCAGAGTTAGAGCCCTACCTCTGAAAATAATATGAACACCCAACAAGAGCAGTATTAAAAGGTCCCTCTCTCCTCTAGAGATAAAAAGAGGCAGTTAAAGGAAAAACATACCTAAACTTGAATGTCACACTACATTTCTCCACTGTTTCTGAGGTTCTGGCATTTGAAGGAAACTTTTAAAGCCCTTTTCTTTGATATATAAAAGAATTTCTAGTACAGTGAAGAAATTTATATAAGGGTCAAAGTGGCAAGAGGAGAAAAACAAACAAAGAAAAATTAGCAAGTACCAGAGGAAGGCCATGACAGCCTCACACAGTAGGAGGGGTAAGCCATGTCCTGCTGATGAACTGATCTTGTTGCTGACAGCCTGGAAAAGGATGGATGGAAATAGAAAGATCTGCTTTTGCTGTTCCAAAATACACATGGGCCTGTCACCCTTCAGTTGCATTCTGCTCTATAAAACAGGGAACAGTCCAGGGCTGTCCCAGCTGGTGGGATCTAGACCAGCTCTGAAGTCAGTAGCATGGTCCTACTGAAAGCAAGAGCAGCCCCAGGACCATGGCACACCTTCCTTTAGCGGGCTGTAAAGATGCAGAGATGCCTATAGATATCCCTTGAGAATGTTATGCCCTCGTTTGCCTGCATTTAAAGCTGATATGATACTAATACTCACTATAGCACACAAGAATTAGCCCATTGTGTTCCTTAGGTGAGGTGTTCAATTACAGTTTGGTGAGACCTCAAATCTATGGAGAAAATGTGTTATTACCTTGAATTGCCTTGAAGACATGCATAATTATATTGTTAGGATCAATAACAAAAACCTTATTTTTTTCTGCTTGAAAGTATTGGTTCAGTTATGGAGAGAATTAACTTTAATTATTTTGAGAAGGAAAGAAAGAAAGAATCAACTGCCTTCACTTTATTTAGCTAAGTGCTGAAATCATGAGAAACATATTTTGAATGGAGATATATAAAAGCCAAAAGATTAATGCTTCTAAGTTTTGGGTTAAGTTTAGGCTCAAATCCCAAGGTCTAGGTTAGCCACCAGTGTTTTGGTTTTACATCTAACCTAAAATGGGAGAAGGACCAACAGCTCATTAGAGCAACTACTTTTCTGATGCTTTTGCAAATTGGGTTAATATAGCAAGATGTTTGCTGCTCTGCAGCCAAAATCTACAGCAACAAAATTTGCAAGACTTCAGCTTTAAACCCCAAGCCTAATCCAAAACTTGACTCCCAAAAAGCATCAATCTTTCTCTACCAAAGACCACAAAATCCTTCTGGAAATACAATTTGCTGTTTAAAAGGCTGCATTTTGAGCTTCTTGACTCTAACATTTATGTCTCTAAGCTAACCTGATAGCATTGGAACCAACTTAAACAAATAGAAGATTGTTTAAAAATACTATGATTTTTCTTCAAAAATGCGTCATTTTAAAATACTCGGTATCATTTTTTTAACCTTTTATTTTTTTCTTCTTTTCTGTTTTTTTTTTCCACTAGGTTTTGCCACTGAGTGTGACAGAATCACTGCTACTTTTCCAATATTTCCCTCCATTCTTACTGCCTTTTTTTTCCCAGTTTTCTTTGTGTTTTTTGTTGTTGTTGTTGTTGGTTTTGGTTGGTTGGGTTTATTCAGTTTGTGTACAGTTGAAAAACTACGAAAATAAATTAAACCACAAACCCCACAACTTTGACTTTTAGGGAGAAGTAAAAATGAGGGAGGCATAGAGGGATCAGTTCCAGAAAGATATGGATGTTGTTGCATTCTCTTGTTGCTTTGTCTAAGTAGGATCCAGGGGAACAGAAAGAGGAATCTCAACTGAAGTGCCACTACATAAACCATTAACATTTTGAAATAGCTGTTTCTAACCAAAAAATACCCAGTGGATACCTAATCTTTTGTGTTGCCAGATTCAGGAAAGATACCCTTTTTACAATTAAAAGCATTCCAAACTTTGGCAAATACATTTTAGATTTGATTTTTTTACTAGAATGTCCAGTAGACACAAGCTCATCTTGACAGCTTCCTAAACCAGTATCCATTGCTGTTAATCCAGTCCCCCACTAATAACCTGCCAAGCCACACACCAGCAATAGCTCTCACATATTTCCACGGCAGCAATTGCCATTTGCCTTGGTCCTGCAGTACCTCATCCTTGAACATGGCTACTTCCCATTCAGCTTTAAGACTGGGGATTCATTCAATACAACTAAGTAAATAATTACATACCAGTCCAGAAAAACTTTGTCAAGGAGTTAGGCATTCTGCTAATGGTAACAGCCATTCTGCAAGTTGCTTTTCTAAAAACAGTCT
>NW_009953964.1:7741032-7748029 GCF_000747805.2 Chaetura pelagica
AAGGAAGTTATAAAAGGGATTGCCTGCAACCTGCTTTGCATCGTTCTATATCATTAGCAATAACCAGCAGCTGTGGTTCTTCCTTCCCTTGTGGCTATGCCAGCTCCAGGCCTGACCTCTTGTGCCTTCTTTCTTACTGCTGACCCACTGAGGACTGTGGGGTTTCTCTTCTCTCATGGTCTTTTTTTTTTTCCCCTTTTTGTTTGTTTGTTGTTGTTGGGGTTTTTTTGTGGTTTATTTTTTGTTTGTTTTGTTGTTTTGTTTTCCTTTTTTTATTATTTTCTTTCCTGTACTGTGGGAGTATCTCTGTTTCCTGACTTTGAACCTGCAACAGGCTTGCTCTGGCTGCCTTTCTGCCTGGCATCAGGAACAGGTTCTAAAATACAGCAGTGAACTCTCCAGCTGTAACATGCTGAGCAAACCAGACCTGGCTCCTAAGCACAGGGCCACCAGGACCATCTGCAAAGGCAGCCTTTCTATATAGATGAGATTAAACACAATTCTAATAGCAATTCTAAGCCTAGGGCCACATGTGACATCTCTAAAGTCTCATTGTTCTCACTAGAATCTGGCCTCAAATCATAGAAGTAGGTTAATATTAGCCTGGTCAAACTGATTTTCAGTTGAGATCTCGCTCAGAAACAGCTGGAAGAAAAAGCCACATTAAAAACATTTTTATTCCTTATTTTTTTTCTATTTCAGCCAAGACCTGAAGCCAGGTTCTGACTCAAGTGCTCCAAATCCAGGGACAGAGCGGATGGTTTCCACTCTCACACTGAAACTCAGTCCTACTCTCTTGTCATCTTCCCAGAGAGCTGAAGTTTCTCCATGGATCCACGTCTGTGTCGGAGCTTGCAGATGACACCACTGATCTTTGAGATGAAGAGCTGGGATTCCAAACTGATTTACAAAGCCACTGCTGAGTAGATGAGCAAAATGAAATCATAGCTGCCTGACCTGCTTATACACCAAAAGGCCTTGGGAAAAAAAAAATAAATCAATTAATCAATTTGTTTATGGAGGCAACTTAGCAACAGGGAACACACAGAACTGATTGGTCAGGTCGGTTAATAAGCAAGTTAAATTGCAGATAGTTGCATCAACTGATTTCAAATTTTGGGGTATTGATTTTTGTTAAGAAGATTCATTTCCACTGGCCCTCCTCCCAGTGAAAGAATCACTGTTCCTTTATGTCAAAGCAGTTACATGCTGCGATAAGGAATTACCACGTTACCATTCCAAGGAGATTTCAATATACTCAGGCTAAATAGAATAGCTGCTTGTCTGCTATCTCCATGTTTTGTGAAGGCACTTTAGGAGACAGAGCTCAGGAGCTCTTAAAAGGCAAACATATTTAAAATTAATATTTGCAAAGTACATGTTTTGCGTAAAATAGTAGGTTATGTTCAAAATCTGTACCAAGAAAAGGGATAATTTCTAGAAGATGTTAAATTTAAAAAGCATGAAAATACATATGATAAAGAAATATATAAATATCAATACTACTTGACAGTTTCTATCATTTTATTTAATATTTTAAATTCTATTTTTAGACGGGCATTTAAAGTTGACGATGTAAGTGAGTTTATAGTGTGTATGATAATGGGACATCACAGTCCACAACCTCTCAACAGGCAGAGGTTAACCACAAGGAAACCTGTGCACCCAAACACCCATGCCCTGCCAGCACCTGGCTGTCAGTGTCACCATTTGTTCTGTGCCTGTTCTGTGCACCGAAGCCATCATTTCCTTCTTTCTGCCAGCTGACTCACTTCCTTTAACCTTTTCAGGACACATCTCTGATAGAAAGAGTACCCTCAGAGCTGCCTCTGGCAGGGAACACTTGTAGGGATACTGGACCATTGCAGAATCATGGGAATGTGCTCCAAATGCTTCAAGGGAGAGAACCGCCTGTGGGATGCACGGGCTGCAGAGAACCCAAAGTGGGTTCTGAACATCCAACCTGCCTATGGGAAGAGACCCCATGCAAGGCTTACACCTCATGTAAACCACACATTAGGCTCCAGACTTAAAGAGTGCTGAGCCTTAATAAAGGCTGGCTCTTTCACCCCAGCAGGAGCAGTCCCAGAGAGGGGAGCTGTCATTCGACTGCCAGCACTGCAGCCAGAGGGCAGCTTGCAGGGACCAACAACACCGTTAGGAGGCTCCAGCCAATCTAGAAGATGACAGGGGCTGTTTGGTTTCTTTCTCTCTCTAAAAACCTGGTACACGATGCGCACATTTCAGTTCTTCTTCTGGCTGAACTAGGTTGCCCAGGATTATAAATCGTCTTGGCAATTTCTTTGGAAATTTTGCCTCATTTATGCTCATGACCTCATAACCTCCTGATACCTTTACTTACATCAGGACTTCTTCCACAGTAGTGCCTTTTACTGCCATTCTCCTGAGACCAAAAGGGCAAAGGGAAAGGAACTATAGGCACTTACATCTGAGATGCAAAAAATATGGGTTTGGAAAAAGTATAAACAAATGAGAATGTGAATGCTGAGAGCCCAGCATTGCTCACTGCTGAGTTTCTGCAGAGCCCTTTTATTTACTGAACATCTATGTGGATACAAATATTCAGCCCTTGATAGAGCAAAGAGCTGGTTTTGATACTAGCAGCAAAAATATTTGCTGTAAATGTCATGACACGCCTTGTCCATAATATGATTTTTTCCAGATGGTTATTTTTTTCAAATTACTGAATGGAAAAATATGTCTTAAGACAAGCACACATAAAAATAATTATTTTTCCTATTATTGCTGGGTTTTTTTCTACATTTATAAATGCACTGCTGCCTGCCATGGGATGATATGCTGGGAGAGCACATCCATCCTGACATCTGATTAATCATGCAAAGCAGTGGATGCCTAATTCTTAACTGGCAGTGTAACTGACCAGGGGCCATTTTATTGCATGAAATGCAAAGGTGCAGAATATTCACACCCTCTTCAAAATAATTCCTAACACCAAAACATTCCACTGAGTGAGAGGCAGTCAGATATTCAAGATGGCTTTAACTCCCAGCAAACCCATATCTCTCTTGTTAGCTGGGACATGAACCTGCTTCTGGATCCAAAATGATCTCAGCTGCCAGTCCCGCCCAATGCAACATTGGGTGATTGTCTTGATCCTGCTCTTTATTTTTTAAATTTGGTGTCTGTGAGGTCGCAGGAGATGAGGGGCACCTCTCCTTTAAACAATACCAAACTCTGCAGTATGTTTTTTTCTCATGGAGAAGTACATGTCAGTTGAGCTCTGCCCACACAATCTGGAGCTTGGAAAGCAGCTTCTCCAAGACAAGATTGTGCTGGGGCCAAGAAGGACAGTCTCCTGCATAACAATGGCACAAGTTTGGGAAGATTCTTTGTGACAAGCATCATACCATGCTTTCCACTTGCTAAGGCTTCTTGTCTTATTCACATTCCTGAGAAGCACAGTGACCTGCCAAGCCAGTGGGGTGAAAGGACGGGTTTTTAGTGATGGAATACAGTAAAGAGTCACATGCAGCAGGTAAAAGACAGAAAGAGAGTAACTGAACTGTTCAGAAAGAAGATGGGGGCCAGATCCAGACCATGAGGTTTCTACAGGCAACCAGCTTTTACCTTTCTTCATGAGGGCCCAATAGCTTTTTGTTTAGGAGCCACCACCAGCAGATAGAAGGCACACTACCCATTCCTTTCCTGCCCAGCACACTGCCTCGTGGAAGAAGAGGTGTGAGCTCACAAATGGAAAAGCTGCTGCAAGTACAGTCTGTTCTTATGTATTCATAGCATGTGCCATGCTGAAGGACACCCTTCCCCAGCCAGGACTGGGGGCGTTGACTGAAGAGATCAGTTAACACAAACTGGAGATTGACTTTCTAGCTTATGGCCCAAATATGAATCTTATGGTTCAGTTCTGGCAACGTGCTGAGCAAATTTGGCTTGGGCAAGAGTTGAGAGCACTTGTCATTTTGCAGAATAGATCATTTAATGCAAACCAGTTAGTGAAGTATGAGTCTAGCAATTTCTCTTCTGTAAAAAAAAAAAGAAAAAAAAAGAAAAAAAAAGAAGAAATTTGGAAAGGGGAGGGAAGGGCAAAGTTCAGAGCGGTTTCAGATTCCCACAATAACAACGAAGCTCAGCTCTTTCCCAAACACTTGCACATTTCCTTAGAAACAGGTGACAGACATCTGCAAGGCTGAGTTCAGAGCTGGAACAGCTCAGCTTCCCTTCCTTGGTTGTGGGTGTTCTACTCCTACAAGATTGAGAGAGATTTAGCTTAAATATTTCCAGACAATGCTGCAATTTATGTTAAGTGGAATAGGGGTCATTCTTCACTGAAAGTTTATAATAATTGTTCTGTGTGAAAGAAGAATAAATGTGGGGAAACAGTAGATAGCAAGATTCACATCTGCCTAAAACACACTTAAACAGCTTTCTCATGTCTCCATGTCCTGGGTATCACACCCAAGCCAGTAATCCCAGTGCCAGGCAGAGAATAACACAGGATCCTCTCCTTGTGTTGTTCCATATTCACTAGGGACATCAAGGAGTCGGATGTTTTTCCTGATCTTGAACAAACTATGGGTATCATTAGCTGCACTAGAAAGAAAAGTCTAAAGAACAGAAGTGGTAAAAATGACCATCCAGCAGCAATATAAACATCCTGCCTTGCTGAGGCTTAGATCAAAGAACCACCACGTTAGATCTTCCCCGTTTCCTTCTGGGGACCCTAAACGACCTTGAACAGTACTGTGTCTCATGGGGTAGCACTCATCAGCTTGGTTTCCTCCCTCTAAGTGGGCAGACTGGGGAAGGGAAGAGGAGCAGAGAACAGAGAAGTAGAATCCACCCTCCACAAACCACTCATCATCACCATTCCTCTAAGGATGAAAACACAAGACAGGGAAAACATTAACTATCTTCAATGATACAGAGGCTTCTCTCACCCATGGAGGGAGATTTACCCATCGGTCACTTCATCTTTCTGTTCCTGTCTTTTCCCGATGTAAAACATGGCAAATACTAACTCCTCTGCAATGTTCAAGGCAAGACACTGTGTGTGGGGAAGTGGTGTGACAGCAGAGAAGAGCTACATGGCCTTCAAAGTACTCGCTAACCACCCTGAACTCTAGATCTGAAATTTGGTCTTTAAACCTTGACCAGCACTGAAAGAAAAAAAACCTCATTCAAATCAAGTGGCACAAAATCCAAAACTCTATCATGGTGCCTGCTTTCTAGTGAGCAAGCTCTTCTGTCTATGAACCAATACATATTCAGCTGTTTCTAGTGCTTTATACGGGAAGTGTTTCAGTTGGAAAGCATCATCACTTTGAGAGAAAAATAAAAATACCGTAGATGGTTTTAAGCTCTACATCTGTGGAAATCTCATTAGGTAGTTTTAGATGTGCTGGCATCTGGAAAAAATCATCCCTCTAAACAGAAAAAATATGTCATAAATGTCATAATGGGGTGTTGGAGAAGCACATGAAATTAGTTTAGTTCTTCAACTCAGCATCTCTGGCCAGAATTGTTAAAAAGAAAATACTTGTATAACGCATTAAACATTTTTTGTCAGAGTTTGGCTGTATGGACCAACATGGATTCTAAAGAGCACTGAATACCTGATTGAAAGATGTAAAATTCTAGAGAGCTACAGTGGGTTGGAGCTAGCCCAAATGTTCGTAGAAGGTGAGAACAAGTACAGTGAACCCTGCAGTCTGGACGGGCTCCTCCAGCAACAGGCTTTGCTCTGCTCAGTGAACTCTGCAAAGCCTCTAAGGGACATCATCTCTCTGGCTTTGTCCACTGACTGCTTGCATCAGGCATCACTCAGGCCAGCATCACCTCCAGAGGAGCCCCTTAGGAGCTAACAGTCAGCTGTTGAAGGACCTCAGCCTCCCTTGAGGCAGACAGAGGTAGAAAGCATTCAGGAGTTTAGTAGGTACTGTCTTCAATTCCTCAAGAATGTCCATAAGGATCTTCTCCACTGGGCAAAGCAACATCATGCCTAGTGTTGCTCTGCACTGAGCAAGCAAGTGCTGGACAAAAGACAAGTGAGAAGCACAGGGACAGCACAGGAGGGCTGTAGACATCTGCACGTACCACACTTATCTCCAGCTTCTGGGCCAGCTGCTTGTATCCTGCACTCCTTTCAGGCTCTGGACAAGCCAAGCACAGTCACTGTGCTAAATTTGGCATGGGAATAAGCACTAAGATTCCTTCTGCCAGGTGCCACATCCACAGCATCATCACTGCAGGAGCTAGTATTTTCAGCTATACCCATCAGCTAGATATTTTTCAGTGCCCTTTAAAGGTCCTTCACCTTGAGCTGACTCACAGACACACTGAGCAGATGCCCTTGGAACATCCTAACTCTGTTCCCAAAGAACTGTCAGTGCTCTTAGGCAGGTGGAGCAGCAGGTATTTTTGCAGGAATGACTACAGCAACAAAAAACCTGTTTTCTAAGGGGAGACACTTAGCTTCTGGGATGTGTAAACTGAAGTGATCAGTTAGTGCTGATTGCTGCTTTGTTATTGCAGGTGATCTCATCAAAATTAATGTGACTGTTAAATACAGCCCTCCAGGTCTTCACAAGGCACACATCAAGAAAGTATAAAGCAACTATAAAGATACAATTTCTTTGAGTAGTATGTAAAACACAAGCCATGATGGCAACTGGTCATTAAAAATCCTGTGGCAATCTCTGCAATAGAACGTTCGATCCATTGTCCCAAATCTAATCATTACACTCTGTCCTCTGCCCATTTAGCATCCTCCTAGTGTTTCAGCTGAGGATACTATTGCACTGCATTTCCTGACCTGAATAGTTTAACGGATCATAATTGTCTCATGGTTACTTCATGCTCCCACAGTCAGTTTCTTGCATCCATCTGTTTTCTTTATTCTTACATGCAAACTGTAAGGTCTTTGGGGCCAATGACTGCTGGTGAGCTCTGTGTTAATACAGCCCCAAGCACAAGGGGGTCCCGATTTTTAGGTTCAGCA
>NW_009953964.1:7748074-7766324 GCF_000747805.2 Chaetura pelagica
AGCAGCAGAACAACCCATAATTAATAAATGGCGGCTTGTCTGTTCTGAGCAGAAAAGCAGCACAGCAATCTGTCGGGGTATTGAGGAGGAGGGTGTGACCTCTCCCATCAGGCCTATGTCCCTTGGGATTCTCCTGATCATCCTCATTTTCCTTGGAAAAGTTATGGTGCTGATCAGTTTTTTGTGCATTCAGTTTCACTCCAGCCCAGGAACAGATGGTGGCACAAAAGAGGAGTGACTTAAAATCACTTTGTCCTGTTCTCCCCCTCCACCTGCTCCTAGTCACAAGCCATCCATACATTTGAATACCAAACAAGAGGAAGGAAAGAGCTTGTGTGGAACAGAAATATCAAACAATGTTTGCATTAGGAAAAAAAAAAAAACAACGACTACTTAGACATGCCTTTCAGCCCCTAGCAGCAATCCCCATGGAAAATAATGTTAAAATAAACAAAAAGCAACAATTCCTTTCTGACTGATGATTTTATAATATGGTCAGTGCAGCTAACTGCAACCAGCCCTCCCTCCCACACTCCTGCCATCCACCCAGAACTGTCCCCCTGTTTTAAGGGTGTTTCTTCACCTGCTGACATGTGCACATGAATTCTCTTTCTTAATGATCTTTAAGCATTATTAAGAACAAAAGAAATCCTAATCATGGTATAAGCCTATTAAAGGATGACAATGATAAATCATTAATAATGATGCAGAATGGGCAGAAATTTGCAGTTAGCACTTCCACTTCTGCATGGAGAAAGATGCAGACTGATTTATTTTAATTAAACAAGGATGATGAAGTATCCCTCAGTCTATTAGTAACCAAACAAGAAGTTAAATAGTATTTATCAGGAAGTTACCTCAATCTGCATACCTAGAAAACAGGATGACAAAGTTCTCTAAGACCTGACCAAGGTGCTCTCTGGTTTTGTAGTGCTATTTTTTAATAAAGCTTGAAAACAACTCTATTTCCAAAGACTAGTATGTGATTTGTGTATCTCCTTACCTCAGCTTGACTCCACCCTGTAAAGTTCTGCTGTGTGCTCCTGGGCAGGTCTAGAAGTTGGCTGGAAGATCATCATGTCATTACTGAAAAAAAAATAAAAATGTGTCTGTGAAGCTGTCGCCAAAAGACTAGAGGAATTATTCAGCAGGTAATCCAATCAGGTGTAGCCACAGAGGCTATATCTATGCTGCAAGGCTTGGCTACAACCACCACATGTGCCACATATTCACAATATGTGAATGGCTCTGTGCTGGCTCAGGCAAGTGTCAGGATGAGCAGCCACATGGCAGCAATTCTCTGCAGCCCTATGGAAAAAAAATTGTTCATGGCTGGAGTCACCTGGAGCTAGAGAGACCAACAGCTACTGCAGATGCCACCCAGATATCTCCACATCTTTTACGGGGGCTTACAGATTAGATATGTTCTCTGTACATGTTATGCTGGAAAGTGCTTACACACCACAGTGATGAGGTCTGTGGACCATGTTTGAGCAAGGTGTCTGCAGAGGACCAGGAACAGGGGAAGTATCATCCACCTTTTAGAGTTCATCTGTAGTCATATCTTCAGGCACATGTGCAATGCTCCTCAATCGCATCTCTCCACTGTGCACCTCTGATGCCCCAGAGAGTCTTCACACAAGGTTGTTGGGATGCCTGAAACCAGAAACTGCCATAGTGTTGCATTTGTGTTATTCAGTGGAAAATTGCCTTCATCAAGGAAACTTTGATACCTAAGCCAGGATGTAAGGAGTTGTAAATCAGCACAGTCCCACTGCTTCGAGCAGACCTACAGGATTTGTGTCAGTACAGGAATTTCCCACTTTGTTACAGAGGTCCTTTAGCAACTGCCTCCTGTGAATGACGCCCCGTGACTAGCTAGGAGAGGTAGCAATTTTCTCTTCACCACAGTAAACAGCAAACTCACAGATACTATTTTAAACAGCTGTGAGTGCACAGGAAGGCTCTGTGCAGATAGTTGTGTGTTAACAAGGAGCACTCTCAAATCACCCTGCTAAGTATTTTTGGGTGGCCAGTCAAGCACAGCTGCCTTTCAAACTGCCTCAGAAGGAGAAATATTAATAAACTCCCTGCAGCATGCAGATTGGATTGAATTTCTCATGGATCATAGCTCGCCTGCAGCAGGGTGGCATACCTGTCAAGCTAAGACATTGTTCCATAATTGTTCCTGATGCATTGTGTGCTAATTACCATTGCTGAAAATAATCTCCAAAGATGATGGCAGGCATCATAAATAACAAGCCAGCGGTTCAACACCGCATTATGACAAGGCCTCAATCGCTCTTATCTTTTCCTGGAGTGGAGCCTATGCATTAGCTTTACTAATGAATCTTTTTCATTTGTACAAGTGATGTTTCCATTTGACAATGACATGAACATAAAGTGGAGGTTAATTTACTCTATTCCGAGAGGTTCATTATTTAACCTGACGTTGAGGACAAAACAATGTAGCCTAATAGAAGGCAAATAGAAATTAGTTGTGATGAATTTTGCCATTTAACACTCTCACGCTCAAAGGAAGCACGCATGGCAAGAGGATGAGTTTGTTCCACTGGCAAAACCACTCGATTTCCAGGGTTCTGAAAAAAAAAAAGAAGAGATTCCCCTACTCCCAGAATGCCCTGTATCTTGTAAAACACGATGGATTTACACAGACATAAAAACTGCTGGTAACTAATGGCCCAACGTTGTCATTGTGTCAATTTTTATCAGATTAGTTGGCATTAACACTGTATCACCGATTGCCTTACAAGCCAGGCTGCTGTGAATTGAATTGGATTCAGGTAGCTATTAGAATTGCCAATTTAAACACTCGGGGCTTATCTCAGCTTTAAGCCATTGACAAAAAGGTTTGGTCACTTCCCCAACAGTTTCTGACATGTGTGCTCTGGGCAGGCGATGCAGCATCCGGTTGCTGGCTGCAGCCATCCCTCCAGGCCTTCAAAATGTATCTATTCAACATCAATTTAACATCATCCAATGTGGTTTGAATCAAGCAAATATTTTCCTTGTTTATTGCACACACTCATTGTGCTGTTTCAAGGAGGTTTATTAATAGTTTGCAATAAATTTGCTAAACAATTTGCAATAAATTATGCAGTCATATTTATAGCAGTGACACATTTTAGAGGACAAAAGTTGACCTTTCCCATGCCTCAAAGAGAGAAGGGGCAGGGTGTATCCATCACAACCCAGCCTTTCGTAGGCTCATATCCTGGTTCCTTCAGCTCACAGAGAAGATAAAATGTATCTGCTCAAAAGCTAGTTTAATTTGCTTACAAACAATGGGACATACTCTCTGGGACCCTGTGAACACTGGTGGGTTGGATTCTGATGTGCCACAGGAACTTGTAGGGTCTATCCAGAGGTGTTTGCAGGGCAATGAGCCTGTTGGATTCGGGTTTTTGCTTGTTTTGTTTTGAGAGGGTTTTTTTGTTTGGGTTTTTCTCTTCATTCATAGCTTGACAAAAAGCAACATCTTGAGAGGAAACACTCCAATTTCAACAGTACTTCATTTTCCAACAACAACAAAAACATTTCTTTAATTACTTCCAAATTGCATCTAATATTTAGTCAGTGAGGGATGTGCTGATGCATCTGGGGGGTTTCTCCCTTTCCACCCTGACCCTATCTCAGCTGTTATCTGGCTCACCATGGTAGTCACCTACACCCCATCACTGAGGACCATCAAAGACAGGTCAGTGACGGACACACGCAAGTAAAAACCACAGCCTCTGCTAACTGCAACGCAGAGCTGAGATGGCATCTCTGGAGGTGGCACATAGCAAATGTCCACTCTGCCTTCATCTGTGGGATTTGTATCCATCCTTCCTCCTCCACCCTCCCTGTTCATGACCAGTTGGGAATACAGAGCGGAAAGAAAATAATCCTCCATATTTTTCCAGACATTAGAGCTGTTCTGCCTAACTCTGCCCTGACAAAGAGCATCATGGGATCCTCAGCGACCACATGTGGTCAGGAAACAGTTTTCAGATTTCTGAGAGGCAGCTTCTCCTGTCACAATAGGATAATTTTCTCATGGGTGACTCAGAGCAGGCGGTCTGCTCCCCTGCCACCTACCACCCCGAAATAGGAGGGCAGCCCATAAAAGGTGCCAGTGAGGTAATGGTCTCACTTCTCAGAGTAAGGGAGCACAGTGGTGAGAAAGAAAGAGCATCGTTCTAGGAATGAACTGGGCAGCAGTTTGACTATGCCTCTTTTTTACTGCATATTATTACAGCATTACATTCATAGTCAAGGGTCAGCTGCCATTTCCTGGGGTTTATAACTTGCCTGTTTTAATTAACATCAGGCTGAAACTTGGTAGAGAGGCGGCGTCAGCCCAGATGTTAATGTTATTCCAAAAGTGCCTTATATCAGTGGTGTTATTTAAAATATATTAAACAGGGGATGTTGAGGGATGTGCTGATTCCAGGTTGTAATTTAGACAAATAATAAAGGCAGGGTTTTGTTTTGGAAGATAGACATTTGGCACAGACCTTGTGCCTCTGTCACCACCAAGAGCCAGGAAGAGTCAGTTCTCTGCTGTCTTGGAGGGGGGAGTTCCTCTGGACTGGATCCCCCCTGGCAGGGGGAACAAGCACCTCAGCTGCCCCATCCAGGCTGGTCTGGGGTCTCAGCAGGGCTGATATTAACTCAGATGCAGTGGCTTATTAACTCAGCTGCACCCTTTCACTCACCAGGATAAATGGTTTCTCAGTGTTATTCTGCCCTGGGAACCCTGCCCTACAGAAGCAGAGCCTTCCTCTGGGTTTTCCACTGTCCCTTGCCCTCTCTTACCCTGCTTAATCAAGAATTGGCTGTTGAGAGTTCGCTAGCCAGACAGGCAATAATGCTTTAAAGAGTTGCCTTAAGTATGCATTTTCCAGTTTTTCATTTTTGCTGGTATTGGAAGACACTAGTGCAGTTCCAGCTCTAGTAGAGTGGTCACTACCACTTCTGCATTTGCTCACAGAGACACAGCTATTCTTTGCATTTTTGCAAATTGTAGAAGTGATCTGAATTAAACACAAAAAGTTACTGTGCTTCTGGCATTGACATTATGAACAGAGGCACTGGGGCTTAGCACCACCTTTCTAGAAACCTCTCATGTAGTTTACAATGCAATGGGCTACTGTCTAAAGAAGTTGCTGTCTTCACTATTGTGGATGATTGGGTGTGGTCTTGAAGTCCTTAAAGACTGGCAGGGACCCTCCACCTTCACTCTGGATGACAGCACTGTTGTGCACATAGACTATTTCCTCTTGTTTTAACCCAGATTTCTGGGTTTCCCAAGTCAGTGTTGCTTTCTATAGCTTCACTTCAGTCAGGCTGACTTCTTATAATCTCTCCTCCAAACACTGGCCTGCAAACTCCAAACCTCTTGTAGTTTTAGGAGCACTCTCAGCCTACAGTCATTCCCAAAATCAGCACATTTGTGTAACCAGCCTCCATCACTGGATCAGGTCTCATTTGCTCATCTACTGAATATCTAGCTGTGAAACAGTACATGGTGCTCTGCTTGTGTTACAGGCAGGAAGCTGAAATACCAAGGGGACTGGGAATCTGTGGCAGATGTGGGAACTGAACACAAGTTTTATATGTTTTTGGGCTCTGAACAATTGGCCATCCTTCCACAAGATACAGCCTCTTCCTAAGGACAAATACAGATCTTCTGCTTTTTGGTTTGCTTGGAGAAAGCAGCAGAGAAAATAGACCTAACTTGTATGCTGCTTGTCACAACAAACAAGGAAGATAATCACATCTTTAGCCTGTGGGGACTATTCCCGAAGGTCACAGAAATTATAACTAAGAGAGGCAAATCTATTTCCACTTGGCTTAAAATTATTCTACAAAAATCTATCTGTTAGAAAAAAAGTTAGAAATCCATACATCAAAGGAGATTAAAAAGTGCTTGTTAGTTGCCAGCTATACTGTGCTTTGAGCTAAGGACTGGTCTGCCCTGTCCCCAGCCTCCTTCCTTTCTGCATAAATTAATAGAGAAGTGTCATATCATCACTCTTGCTATATTTGAATGCCCAGGACTAAATGTTTAGGGACATAGCTAGTACAAAAGCTTTTCCCTTCATGGTAAAGCTACCAAAACTGCCCCAGGCAAAATCTGACATTTCTTCAATGCTAACTGAGAAAAATGCTAACAAGGTAATTTTGCCTGGTTTGCTTTAATTTTTATTAGGGACTCATTGGCTACAGGTAAATATCTCAGTCTGATCGAGTTGAAAGTGTGCTGTTTGCTTTGTCTTCACTCATTAGTGAACAGCAGGAGTGAATATAGTGGGTAAGTTGTTTACAGCTCTTGGCTCCTTTCACAGGCGAGTGGTGAGTTCCTCAGGACCACATTCCACGTAGGTGTTACATCCCTTGGTGACCCACACAACAGTCTCATGCTCCAAGATCACAACTAGAACATCTTACTGGGTTGTTGTTTTTTTTCAGAGTGGGGTGTTTTGTGGGGGTTTTTTCATGTGGAAATCTGATAACTTCACCACCTCTTTCCTAGATGCTTTTTATTGTATTTGCCTTCAGAAACAGCAAAATTTGATCATGTGTTGAGAAGCTGCATGTTGCCTTGTAAACTCAGAAATTATTTTCAGATGAATTCTGTATTTTTTTCTCTTGGAAGCTTAAGATGCCTCTATAATAAATACCTAGGTATAGATACTTACGGAGTCTGCCTCAATTTGTTTCTTGGAAACACAAAAGTCCCTTCCACTCTTGCTAACATAGGTGAGAATGAGCCAGTGGTGTTAAAAGGAACTGAATGCCTGTCCCACAGCACATCAGACAGATGAAGGTATGTTTGCCAAAAGAGAAAGTATCACTCTGATCCTGCTCTTAGTCCATACCATCACTGGATGTTGCTGAATGCATCACTGTGAGCAAGATCATATTTTCCTTTTGGCTTTAGCACATTTTCCAAAGAGCCACAGTTCCCTTATAGCATGGATATCATGTAACTATCTAAAGAGGAATGAGAGGGCGATAGTTCGCTGTTCACGGAGGTGAACAAATAGAAGCAGAAGGAAGAACACTAAAAACATGGAGATATATGTTGTAGAGAGTCACTGGACAAATAGCTTGGTATTGATGTAGGAGGTGAATCAGCCCCCAGTGCCACACACCATGAAGTGTGCAATAACCAGGAGCTGGTGAAACAGGAAAAGATTGGGGGTCAGACCAAGTGATGCAAGAACCTCTGGCTCTCTCCTGGGCCCTCTTGTTCATGCCTACTGACCAACACTCAATGCCTGGGAACATTTATGCCTCCTGACACCCTAGTCCTCTCTAAGCAAATACTGGCAAGACCCCAACCGGGAGATCCACAGCATTTGCTCCAGGAGTAAGCAACTCCCTTGGGATTCTCAAAGGCTCTAGGGAACCCTTACCACTTTTCACAGCACTTGCAGTCAGTTTTTGCCTACTTGGGAGGATGCAGCAAGGAAATCCATCAGCGGATGGATGCACAAGGTAGAAGTTTCCCACACTAAGGCACACCAAAGTCCCTGTGGCCATCCTCTACCTCAGAAAACATGGCATAACTCTCTGGAACATATGGGTGGTAGTGGAACCACACTGAGGATATGGGTTACATTTGGTGTCATCCTTTGGGCAAAGATGAATTAATTACCAGAGCAGTGTGAGCAGAGATAGGCTTGGATGGGCTTTTCTCCCAACATTGGCCCCCATAAAGTTGTGGTCTTGACTTGTCTTGGCAGTAAGATCTGTTTCATCCTTTTTCTTTCTCATTTTCTCTCTAAGGTGCATCACAACATACCACAAACCTGCAGTCCCTTAGAAGAAAAGACCATAGGTTTTGTGAGACCAACCAAGGAAGATTCAACTTTTTTTGTATAATATCAGGGGTTATTTTCTAGCAGGCAAAAGTTATAAGCAGTTTCCAAACTCTAGGGATGCAGATTTAATAAAGCCAGACAAAAGATTTGAGGTTATGTTCTTCAGAGGGGAGCCTCTTTTGTTTGTTTGTTTTGTTTTACTCAAAGGGCATTTTTAATTTGTTCCTTGGTTAGCTGTTTCCAAATATATTTGTCCTTGCCATCTTCCTCCTTTCCTGCCTCTCTCTGGTTCTGATTTTCACAGCCATTAGTAAATACATCACCAGTGGGATCTGTTCTCTAGGATTTATGTTTATAGTTAAAAATCAATTTCATCCCAGAAAAGAGGATGAAGGGGAAAAGTACAAGGAGAAAAAGATGATAAAAATAATATGCAAGAAAGAGAAAAATCACATGGATATTTGGATGAGGCTGAACAGCCTCCCCAGTTTATGGGGAGAGCCTTGGTGCCATACACTGCTCAAAAACATACTGTTCTCAATTTATTAATTGAAATACGGACAAGATTAAAAAATTAAGACCCATATTAGGACAACTATTAAAGCTATATTCTGGAGTGACACAAAAATTGCATATGAATGAAATTGTTCATGTTTGCCAGAAGCAATAGTTGCTTACACAAACTTCTGGGAAGTCCTGTAATTGTCATGCAATTCAACTCCAAATTGCCAGAGCTCTGTGTGGACAGACTGGTGTGTGTTTAAACTCGGCTTCTAGCATATTAATTTGCATTAGCATTTCCCAGGCGCACATTAAATGGACACTAACTCATTTAGCTCCAGAGAGTTGAAATAGACAATTCAGGTAAACCAGCTGAGATGCTGTATGTGGCTGGGGCTGGAGGCAGGATCAGGGAGGCACTGCTGTGTTAGTGCCCTGCCACCACCTCCATGCTCCTCCTTTGCCCCCTTGCAGATATACCAGCTGAATCACCAGTGTGACTGCATCCTGGTGAAGCCACTTAAGTAGCCTTTACCAAGTTAGCTCACAGAGGCAGAAACAGATCTAAGGATCCACCATACAAATTCCCTGCTTAGGGAAGCAGCCAGACCTGGAAGTGGGAGCAGGAGATGGCAACATCCTCAGCCAGGAAAAGTGCAGCCAAGAGAGACTGCGTGATAACAGTCTTCTGCTCTGGGGCAGGAAGGGCTTTTCTTTGCCCAAACTCCTGATTTTCATCAATATAAGTGAACATTGAAAAACTGTAAGCTTTCCATCCAGTCATTCTCAATTTATTGCATCAGGAGGGAATAAACAGCAGACATTTTCTGCATTAGATCTACCCTGAGCTGAGCAGGATTTATTTTATTTAGACCACACATTGTGTGGTATATTTATAAAGCAGAGACCTCTGAAATACAGTTCTGCTTGGGGAGGTCTCAGCTGAGCCATATATTGAACAATCACACAGTTTAGCAAGCTGGTGAATGTCAGTTAAATGCAGAAGTCAGAAAAGAAGCTGGTCAATAAGATGGAAAATTGGTAGGACAGCTGGGTGTAGGACAGAGTGGGCAGGAGCTTGGAACTGCTGTTAAGCTCTGAGCTCTCCTGCAAATCACAGGAGAGCCTGTTCCCAGCATCCTCCCGGCTCACCATGAGTCACTACTGAGGCTCCACATTGAGTTATCACCATTTAGAGTGGCATTTCCTTTCAGACTACACAAAGCAAAGGAGCCATATTAGTAAATTTATTGAGTATTTCATTAGATCAATATGGAGTATGATTTAGGAGCCTCTGCCCAGGCTCTTTAGATCTATTTAATCAAACCAATTAATAAAAAAAATCTAGAAAGTTGAAACATATCCTGTAAGGTGCATCGTAAATATACTCCCTTACTTATGCTTTTGATCTCAGCCAGGTAATTAACGGCTTTGGTTAAGTTCAAGCCATTCCCTCATGCCTGCTCGTGGTCATAAAGCCCTAGGGCTATGCATAGCTCATGGATTTATTATGTTTTTTTCCAGTTGCAAAAGCCTCTCTAGTTCTGTTTCCATTTTTTTCCGTCTCTCTCTTAACTCCACCTATGCAGACTTCTGTGCCCTCCATTCTAGCTACAACAGCAGTGGCTGTGTCATGTTTTGTATGGTAATGCAATGGAAAGCAGGGTCCTTTTGTCTTCTAGCTTGTAGGATACCATAAATACAGCCAAAACTTGGGTAGCTCTACTGATTTGCAGAGCTGTAACCTTATTGCTGCACAAGACAGACTAAAGCTCCTCTGTGGTGCATCAGCTGCACTCCAGGAGAGAGGAGGCAAAGCTGACAGGACACTGACTTTCTGCCATCCAAAAGCAAAGTGGTGGAAATATGTTCCTCTGTAAAGAAGACTCCTAGTTCTTTACCTAGAAAACTCTCAGACATTTGGACAAGCATGGAGGAAGCTGGAGGGAGAAAAAAAATTGCATTCATCACAGGGTGGATGCATAGTACACTGGAGAGAGAGAGGGAGAGCGTGAACACATTTCTTCCCAGAGTCTTTAAAGTCAAGATAGCAGCTTTATCTTGCTTTACAATCAAGGAAATCCGGGCTCTGGGGGAGAGAGACAAGGGACAGATGAATGGGTTTCCTCTAAGCACATCTAATATATATCAGTATCTGAAGAACATTGGTCATAACTCTTGGACAGTGCCACAGAACAAAATAAATAATGAGGACTGCTGGGCTCACTGGCTGCTTGGAGCAGGAGAGCTGAGCCTGAGCATGCTGCAGGCAAGGAGCTTCTCCTTCCTTTCTGCTCACAGTAAGAATCCAGTTTTACCTGAAGAAGGGAAGTAAAAAAAACACCAAACAACAACAACAAAAAACAAAAACAAAAAGCAATCAAATCACTTTTTAAACATAATTCCTTAGAGGAGCAAGGTATCTTTCTAAATGAGCATCAGGTTAATTTTCCATAGTAATCCAAACATCACAGGAACTATACTGAGGTATTTCAGGTGATGAATAGGCCTATATAAAATGCCAAAGGTCTTTCTACTGGGATCAGATTTGTTTGGTGAAATAGTTTAAGACAAAAACAGAGCACTGTGGTAGACCTGAGAGGTTGCATGTCTCACTGTGTGCTTTATGCTACCACTCTTAATTCTCAAATAAAACCAGGAACTTACAGATCTACTTAAGAGACTTCCACTAAGACCTCCTGATCTAGCCATACAAACTAGAAACAGAATGGAGGTCTTTCCTGGCACAGATGGGACAGTGACCTGACTGTGACCTGCAAGTTGCACTCATGTTTCTCAATACCCAGTTCTGCAAATCCTTTGAAGACAAGTCCTTCCATCAGCTTTAGTTGGGCTTGGATCCAGCCCAGACCTCTCAGCTGAAGGACTCACTGGTGAGGTTTTTCTCCACAGCAAAGACAGAAAGAAGATGCTACTCTCAGAGCAGGTTGGGTACCATGCTGAGACCCCTCTATCTTTTCAAAGAAGTAGTGGGTCAGGCAGATCCTATTTACTCTAGTATCTACTCAGTGCTCATGGAATCAGAGCAAAAGCATTATTAAACAGTGTTTTATTGCTAGAAGGTTTCTAAACATGTCAGATCCCAGGATGGGATCTCCCCACTGACACCCCCCTTTCGCAGGGTCTGGGGTGACCATGTCCAATGGGCTTTTGATGAGATGCCACCACTGTGGCCCCATTCTCACCCAAACCATGTTTAGCTACTGGAGAGGTGGGGGGGAAAGGGTAGTAAAGGGACTTCTGAAAGCAGGAAAACAAATCCATAGCTAGTAAATTATATATAGCTCTTATCCCACAATTAGTTTGTAATTCCGAAGGACTGCAGACAGTCAGGCTCCTGTGTAATAATCCCTGAGATCAGATTCACATTGAATTGAAGGACTTTGAAGAAAGAGATACGCAACAAAAATTAGGCCAGGATCTATACCAGTTTACACCATTAAAAGGTCTGTCTCTATAAGGGTTTTTTAGCAAAAATGTGAGGCCATCTCTTTGGTTAGTTTTTATTTGCACAAGTTTGTTGCCCCTCTGAATGCTTTCTCTATCTCAAAATCATATTTTTCTTTATCACTACTCCAGTGTTGGTTATAAGAGGGCTACTCCTACTTTACACCATTGTAAGACACAGTTAGAAAAACATTGCTGCAGGTGAAAATACACATATTTCCAGTTTGGATACTTAGAAATAGACATTGAGAACAATGTGGGTTTTATATATCACATCATATATATAATACTGCAAAATGGGTGGTACTTGGATTTATCCATTCATCATAAATATTGATTACTTGTGTAGTAAGTGATAAATCAAAATGCAGTAATCACTAAATCAAAGATTTATATGAGTAAAGAGCAGCAAAGCAATTAATCAATTCCCTGTACAGCCAATGATTAATTAGGTTCCAGTCTGAAAGTATAGAGGCTGGTTTACAATTAAGACTATTACAGATAGGCTTTATTTTTTTTTCCTAAACATCCTGTTCTTGAAAAGGAGATAAGTTGACCCCAAACAAACAATGCGCTGAGAAGGATCAGATGATACAGTTGTGTGTTTACATTCATGGCTCTCAGCTCCCAGAAACATAGATCAGAGGAGATGGAAGCAGCAGCACGTCGCTAAAATCCCATAGTCAGACCCTTCACTCTGCCTGGGCTTGCTCTGTACCACAGCTTGGGATAGAAACTCACCCCAACACATGGGATTTGGGAGCTAAAGCCACAAGAGAGTCTGTCTTGGGGCAGCATGGATCCTGGTGGCTGTCTCTAACCAGTGCCTGTTAATACACTACCAGGAGCCATCACAGACCTAGGTGAGTTTGCAAGTGTCAGCAGCCCTTGCAGCCAGCAGCCCCAGCCGCCTCAGACAGAGGGCTCTGCTCACCTTCCTGCCACACACCAGCATTGCTCGGGCAGTGGGTAAAGCTGGAAGCATCACCAAATGTCACAGGACAAGGTGTGTCCTGCTGCACCCCAGGGAGCACCAGCTGCTGCATCCCAAAGGTGGGTTCTGCCTGACCCTGCCTGCAGCTACTGGTGACAGGGACAAGGAGAGCAGCATACAGGGCAAACCACTGGCATCTCTACACACCCATTACACAAAGTCATGGTGAGCAGACACCAATCATCACTGCCCAATAGAGATCACAGGGAAAACTTCTGGCATGTCCCATCTCTGTGCTTTGACTTGACCCACGCAGGTTTCAGTTTTAGGTGACCAGCAATACTCCAGTCTGTTTAACTGGAAGCACTGGGGCTGCGTAGCTCAGCAGAGCTAGTACAAGACAAACATACATTCCCAAATTCTCCACTAGCAAGTGTTCCTCCTTATGCCAGCCAGCTGTTTGGCAAGAGTTGTTTCCTGCTCTTACTCATTGTAACGCCTTAGCCAGACCACTTCTTGTTCCTGGGAGAGAGCAGCCTTAGCACCATGTGATGGCTATTTTACCCCCTCCTCCTTTCTTCCAGAGAACAGACCTGAGAGAAGCTAGAAACTGGAGAACAACAGCAAATGCTATTCTGCCTCAAGATGCACTCTTAGTTCAGAAGGATGAAGCCTCATGCAAAATGTTCTATTTTTGTCTTGCTGCAACAGAAATTCAGTGGCTGCTGCTGTCAGCAGTGACCATCACACATCTGCATGACAAGTATGTCAAGCTACATCTGTGCCACTGCTCTTACACAGGTGAGCAAGAGACAGACCTGAAAGGGAAGCTATCGGGAAGCAGAAATACCTCATACAGGAGAAACAAGTTTCTAGGGTTTTTTCTACCCAGTATTTTTTAGGGTGCTGGGTTACCTCCCTTCCCTAGGAGGGGAGATGAGACGGATGTGGACACAGAGATGTCTCCAAGCCATGTGTACTTTGGCTGAAAGGCACTAGCTGGAGCCTCTTCCATGTTGGCACTGCAAGTTACTGTGGGTAAGGGTTTTTGTGTGATGTGCACATTGAAAATGCAGAGTTCTTAGGTCTGCAGCCCCAGCTGCACACCTTTCTGAGGCTCTCCACATGTCCACCTAAGCCAGGTGAGAAAAGATGTAGTGACAACTTCCCAGGTAAGTAATTTATTCACCCAAAAAATGCAGGTAAGGGTTACCTGGACAGCTCCACATTAAAATAACTAAATAAAAATAATTCCATTTTTTTTAAAGGAAAAAATCCAATCATTTTGTTTGATATCTTGCAAATGAAATGTTACAGCTCCATATTTCAACAGGAAGGTTTTAGACCAGATTTTCTCAAACCAGGGCTTTTTATATATAGATGTCTACTTTTTTTTCAAACAGAACAAAACATGTTTTGCATAATTCAGAGTGATAGTTTTCAGAAGAGATAACACCAGTGAGAGCTATTTCAGAAGAAAACTTGCTTTGTGTTCTCTTGAAATGATGAACAAGGTGAAAAATTAATTATTCCCACCTCTCTAAAGCACAAGCTGCACTGTGCAGTTGGGGCCCAGGCAGAGGTAGGTTAGAGATCTCTCAGAGTCAGCAAGTGATTTCTGATCCTGCTTCACCTCTGTGTACAATAACTGGACAAAGTGTGAGAGCATCATGTGGCTAATGGCAAGTGCTGTGGGCAGCGGCAGAAGTTGAGCATCCTTTCTGCATAGCATTGCCTGCAAATGCTCTTTTTGACCTCATTTTGCCTTGATGCCTGCATTACTCACTCTGAATTTGGCTGCCTACCTCGCTCTCAAGCCTCTTGTCTCTACTTATTTGTGTTAAGCATGGGACACATGGACAAAACAACCAGAGCAATGCCAAAGCTGTAACCCAACCCTGAGAGTTCTGAAAACTGCAAAGAAAATGAATGCTTTTTCAGTGGGGAAAGAGGGAGAGGAAAGGGGGAGCTGGGATAAGGAATCAGCTAATTAGCCTCATCTACATTTCAGCTACATGGTTCACGGGTACTAAATCATTCCTGACATATTTAGGTTGCCATTTATTACCAAAATTATTCAATGTGAATTTTGCCATTTAGGACGTGTTAAGAAAAATACTTATGCCTTCAGAGTGACTCCAGCTCTGATCCCTTCTGACATAACGGCACCAGTGGGCCATGGTTTATGTGCACACGTGCCTGCCCGCAGTAGCAACCCAGGCACACAGCTGGATGCACAGCTGTAAGGGACAGGACTGCAAGGTTGGGTTCAGATCTAGAGACTGGGGTACTCAGAAGTGACTTCTTAGTCAAAAAGCCCCACACCTCCACAAAGCTACAAATTGGTATCTCTTGCTATGATAATCTCAGCATTCAGTTAGTGTTCCTGAGATATATTGAAGATTTTGCACACATAAAAACTTTAAACTTAGTCTTGAAACTGTATGATCACAGTGGAAACACAGCCTTATGCCAAAGGATACACACAAATATACATAGACAAACATGCTTCACATGACTATTAAACTGCTTTATATTTTTAGTTGACTCTATTGTTCAATGATGAGTTGTCCACATTATTTTGAATCACAGCTCTGTCCTCTTCCCCCAAAAAATTAACTAAAAGTCTTACCATGCCACTGAGGGAGGGACTTATGAATTACTCCGCAGACAAGATTTCCCAAAGAGTAGGTAGATTTGGAAAGGTGAGTGTATAAGTAACTTCCCTGCAGCCTGTCACCTACCTAAGCCTCTTGCTCCAGCTTCTCTTCACTCTTGCTCTGTATTTCAAGTCCCAGTCCTATAAAAGCCTCCCACCCTTTCAGGTGAAACGACTAGCCTGGGTTATCACACCCCATCCTTCACTCCAACCCTTAACACTTATCAATCCCAGTGTCTTAAGTGGAGGGAGACTTCAGCTACTTTATATGGGACAGCCTTGGAAATAGCCCAGGTACACAGCATCAGGTTGTGTCTCCTCAGATCATGACCAGCCTGGCAATTGTGCCTCTGATCACCAGTACCAGCAGCTTTCCTCTTTTCTGCTCTGCTCTCTTCTAATGGAGAAATGGGATTTATCCCTCTGTGTGTAACTCTGTGTGTTTATGCCTGTATGTCCCCATTTAATAACTTTAAGATGCAAGAGCTAATTTCAAAGAAAATTTGACAGAGCAACAGAGGTCTCAAAGATATGAAGCTCATGCAGGTTTTATGAAAATAGATTCCTGGATAGAGGAAACTGCTCTTATTAATGTCTCCCACAGAGAAAATGCTAATAAACTCACCCTTTATTAGACATTTGAGAGTCAGTGTAGAAAAGAAATGCTGGAATCCCAGCTCATCAGTCCTACTCCTAGTGGAAAAAAATTTATAATCTGGATTTAGTTTGCTCTGGGCCACTGCAGCCAAAGATAACTCTAAAAAATTAAGAGTTGCCTGTATGTTCTTTTACAGCTTAGTAAACAAAGCCCACCCTGAATTTGAGATTAAATTCCTCACATTAATGACAGGCTGAAGGTGAATTTTAATGATATATTTTTAGCTGGCCAGTTATTTCGCCACTGAAAATCAGCACAAGTCCACAGGCAGGAATAAAGCAAAGCTGATTTTCACCACTTTACTCCTTGTTATGGTTGCGAATATATTCATTCCTGCAACTCTGAGCTGAAAGAGGAAAACAAAACTAGTCTTTTTCATTTAAAAAGTCAGAGTGGGAGGGGTTTGTTGGCAAGATGTTTCCAGTGAATGGGTCTTGATTTTGCAACTGGCTTCCAACGGAGCCCAAGCCAGTCTGAATTGGACTTTCAGCCTATCTGCTGAGCTATTTTCCCAGGCATTTGAAACAAATGAGATGTAACAGTATTTTTTTCCCTTAGCCAGGGCCAGTTTCCTATCAGAGGTGCAAATTCAGATTTATCTACTACACGAAGCTTAATAAAAACCACTCTTTTCCCCCTCCCCTAGTCATTGGTTATCATAAACAAATCCCTCAGCAGAAGCTAAAAAGAAGATACTTCGAGGTTAAAAGCAGCCTTTAAAAGAAAATGATGTTGTACATCATCCCAAAATTTAATATGACTTTATGCACAATAGTAATGTGCCTGGTAATGCAAAGATTTTTCTAAAGTAGCTTAATAACAATCCAATATTCTCTTCTTTTAAAAATGAAAATGTATGTCAAAAAGGGATCTAATGTAGCTGCATCTTGTATCCATTGATGGAGAGAGCTGATTTACATAGATAGCATTTAACATACTATCATCATTATCTTATCAGTCTTCTGTCTAATCTCGAAGCCTTGAGATAGAGTTCTCAATGTTCTCTGAGGTAAAAAAAAAAACACAACCAAAATGATGGTAAAGGGGGAGAAAAAAATCAGCGAGGGACAGATTAATATGAAATCAGATGAGATAAAAATGGGACTTTTATTTTTTTAGCCAGCATAGTATGAGCTTAAAATGCTGAAAAGTGGATAAAACAAATCATGTTTGAGATTGTAGCATATGGTACCTAAACAATGAGGAATAAAAGAGAGAATTATGTTAATAGTTGGGTCTGTGTGTACTTGTGGAGACTCCTAGATTGCTTGTGATGGCTTGAAGGATACAGATAGTGTGGATCTCTGAAATCTGGAGAGAGCAGAGTTCAGCAGATTTCAGAGTCATTTGGATCAGGTCCTTCAAGAGAAGGAGAAAAAGTAATACCTCCAGGAGAAAGCAAGCATTGACCTGTGCCTGCATCCCATTCCCCACAGAGGCCTTTGCCAGGAACACAAGCTAGCTTTGCTCATAGGAGAGATGTGCACAGATCCCAACTGCTGCCCATTACCCAGAGTAAGACAGGGAATTGAAGGGCACTAAAGGAAGCGGAGCATCCCTCCAGTGCTGTCTGTGCCACACGTGTCCCCATGTCACATGGCTGCTCACCCCTCCATTTAATGCTGCATCTGCCTCTGCATAGAAGCAAGTATGATGCAACATAAAGCCTGGTTTAGTCACTGCACCTAATTATGAGGAAGAATAGAGCAAATTTTACCCTTACATGGACATGGAGTGCCAAAGCTGTGCTACTACTGGCAGAGTTCCCCTGTGGTTGCAACTACAGGGCACCCAGCAGGGATTTAATCCTGTTGTAAGTAGCATTATCTTCAGCTCAGATATTTGTTCTGAGCTTCACAGGGTTAGCAGTAGGGATCAGTCCTGCCCTCAAAACCTGGTGGCTTTCAAGGTGGAACGTGATCATTTTATAAAAGGGATTATGTGTCATTGTTTGTTTGCAAGCACAAAGACTGAGCTCAGAGACTGGGGAGGTGCCTTCCAGACTTTTGCTGCTGTGTTGTTAATTGAAAGAAAAGCTGTTGGTTCCCTTGTCCTCAACATTTATCATACACAAATCCCTTGGAGATCCTCAAGCAGGTTTCTGTGGGAGCCCAAGGATCCTGGGACACAAAAACTCTTTCTGAATTTTAAACTTGTATTTTCTTTTTTTTCTTTTTTTTTTTTCTTTTTTTTTT
>NW_009953964.1:7766470-7777449 GCF_000747805.2 Chaetura pelagica
TATTTTTAAATTTGTTTTTTTTTTTTTTTTTTTTTTTTTTTTTTTTTTTTTTTTTTTTTTTTTTTCCAGAAGTGGATGAAAAAGTGGGACCATAAAAGAGTGACTTGTAACATAATTCCTCAGAAATACACTTCATTTCACCTGCTTGATACTGTCCTTCTCAAGCACATGCAATCAGATCAACAGAGCTCATAGCAGTGCAGCAGACAGGAGACAAAATGTCACAGATCCAGACTAACAAGAGCCACTGTCCCTGCATCTAATCTAGACTCAGGCTTAAAAAATGTGTCCTAGAAAATAACTGAGTTGTCTAGAGCGGATGAAAGAAAAAATGAAATGCAGGAACTGCAGCAAACCTTTCCCAACCAACCTGGGGTTTAAATGGGTTTAATGAAACTCTAAAGAGGGAAGTTTTGTTGAGAAGAAATAGACGTATGGCTCTGACCACCTTCTGCTTGAGAAGGTACTGCTTCGGTTTTAAGAGGCTCTGCCTGAGTTAGTTACCTCCACTGGTTTGTGGGACTGTGAGAGATAAAGTTGGCACCATATCCACTTGTGCCAGTCAGGCTCATGTGAGGCTGAAGCCAGACTGAGGTGTCAGCACATAAATTTTAGCCCAGGGAAGCAAAGATCAGATCACCTCATCCCAAAACCAGGAAAGGACAGGAAAGACTTTTCTTTAAGGTTGTTCATTTGGAAGAGATCAAAATCAAAGCTTTTTCTTAAATACAGTAACTGATAATGCCCTGATCCTGGAGACAGACATCTAAGCAGATGCAAAGAACTCATTGAAGACAAGCATTAGTGTTTGTAAGATAAAGTCTTTATTGATACTTAAAGTTCCATCAGTTTAACTAAATGTATTTTTAAAACTCATTTAGTGAAAACATGCAAAACCCTAGGGCAGACACTCTAAAATTGTTTTAATGGCTTTAAATTGAATTGGCTTCATGATTCCTCACTAAATTAATCTGCGGTAACTTGAAATTGTTCTGCAAGTAGCCACGCAGTCCTGCACACAAGATTCACTAAACCAAGTTTTAAACCCAATTTCAGTCAAACCACCTTATGTGTAAGTGTAGAACAAGCTTTAAATACAGGAAAATCATCAAATATAGGATGGTGAAACAGCACCTGGCTAAACACACGAAACATGCTGAACCTTTTCCGCTGAGACTCCGAGTTAGAAACACTTCCTAAACCTGATGTATTTGCTTTCTTAATCGTTACATACAATTTTTAAGTACTCAGTCTACTACTGATAAATGGTTTTCTAAAGTAAATCTCTGCAGCTTTCACATTCATTGGAGTCTGCTGGGTTTGACACTCCAGGAGACTTAACAAGAACTTTAAAACTTGGGAGTTTTATGGTTCCTACATGACTTTCTGAGAGGGAAAGCAAAGAGGTGACATTAAAATGGCAGCACCCAGAGACAGCAATGACAGCTCCACAGACGATGATACTGAAAGAGTGACAAGTATTTCTAAAGGCTGCTTTGACAATTCATACTGGAGTTTTCCTTTAAGTTACAATCATTTTTCTGAAGCAGTATAATTGGTGCCTGAAGGATCTGAAAATGAAGAAATAAAGTTGTGTAAATTTAGCAGTATCTTACAGTGCTCATCGAGCACCAGTTATCTATATAATGCCCTGTCTTACACCTGCCAAAGTTGCCTCAAGACCCTATTGCTGTGCCATGGCTCAGTAGCTTATTATTAAAGCTGTGGTCTGCTTCTGGCAACTCCAAGGCAGCAAACAGGGAGCAAGTGTGGGATGATGGCCTGGCTGCCACACTGGTACCTGTCCCACTCCCTTCTGCTCCCTCTTGGTCACTTCCAGGCCTTCCTAGAGCCTTCCAAAGAACTGATAATGGGACCATCTGTTACCTTCTCTGCACTGCAGGTTACTAAAAGAGATTACAGGATTAGTGTCATTGTCCTTGTTCTCTGGGCAGAGCCACAGTGAGAGGCCCCGTGGTCATTCTGCTGGGTGCTGCAGGGAAAAGCAAGGAGGTTTCTACCCCATAGCCCAGCTCTGAAGAAGAGACACAGGCAAGTTAGAAGGACAAGCTCTGCCCAGGATGTCACTGTCCCACTGTTGGTTTAAACCCAGTGAGATCCAGATTCAGCAACGGTGGGGGAGATGTGGATATGTAGCCACACCTTTCTGAGCCTGCAGTGAGTTATCTTGCAAATGCAGCAGAGGCCAGTTGTGCTACTGTCTGGCTCAGGTACCTGTCCCAGTGAAGCCCTGAGCAGAAAACAGTTGCCTGCTGCACTCTCCATTCAGGATTTAACCTGAAGGTTCAACCAAACCCTTGACATTTATTTTCACCTGCCCAAGGAAATGATTGCTCACCTGGATAATTCAGTTGTTGTCAGCTTAATCAGATGGGCATCAGATAATTACTGTTTTGTTTTGAAAGAAAGCAAATGATTTTATGCAAGAAGTGGGAACCATTTGTGACCTGAAAAAGCTGGCAACTGGACAAATATTGAGATGTCAGGGAAGTTCTTTAACCTTGTCCAGCTGCTGGGCCTGATGCACTTGACTTACACTATGGTATCACCCTGCTTGGTGCCTTCCACCAAAAGGCCAATCTCTTTTCATTTTGGCTCTTCCCTGGATTGGGGAAATTCCTTCTTTTCCAGGCTAATCAAGAGAAGCTCACTGAGATTTATGGCTTTGATGAGTGAAATTTTCAGCCTTGAATCTACAGACTGCCACTTTAAATACATTATAGAGATTATCAGCAATGTATCAAGGTGTCTTTGCAGGATGGTATAAACTTCTAGTGCACTACTTATTGCCATAAACCATACTTCCAGGTTTTTATTTATATGCGCATTAGCTCAATATGATTGGATCTGTAGCCAGCCCTGGTGACTGGAGTAATTTATATATATCAATAAAGGTCTCCAGCCAGCCACTGGGTGCTCAAAGGGGAACAGTAGTTCCATTTAAAACATTAGGAACTGGAGAAATTGAAAATAACTCTCTATTTAGAGGCCAAGAAGTAAGACAGCAGGCAACAAAGGTCCCAGCACAGCAAGGCTATACTAAAGAGATTGTTAAAATGTCATTTCACTTACATATAAGCCACAGAAAAAAATATTAACCCTTTCTCTCCCATACTCACCACAAATAACACTTGAAAAGAAAACATATTCTTTAAACCTAAAGTGTTTTAAATAATCCCCAAGGATATAACCACAAAATTTTGAGCAACAGGTTCAAAGAATTCAGAGGAGTTTACTTGCAAAATTAGTTTTAAAAAGACAGAAAATCTCATTACCCTTGCATTTGTTAATGTTGGAGCTGAAATGTAAAAGCAGCAAAAAATACCTCAGTGACTGGATTTTACTAGGTATAAAAAGCCTACAGGAAGAAGTGTCATCTTGTCTACGTAAAGTAACTAAATACAACACTATTAAGTTTTAAAATTAAAGAGTCTTCAACTGCTCTTTTCCTTTAACAAGCAAGGAAAGCTTTGCACAAGCATCTAGCACAGATCTGCTGAGCTTTACCTGCCTCCACTGCTCCTAAGTTCCCATGGTTCATGGGTAACTTGGCTGGTAGTCTAGGTTTTAACAGTGTTTATATAGTAAAAAATTCTTGTTACAGAGTGAACTTTAATGACCTGTAATTCAAACCCAGCTTGATTAGCTTCCTATATTTTTTTCAAAAATTGTCTTTAACTTTCTGCAGAAGATAACTAGCAGGTCAGAAGGAGGATAGGGCAAACATGTTCTAGATAGAAAAAAGGTTGTCTGAGCAGCTAGGGATCAAGTTAGGAGAGCCAAATCTCTGCTAGAATTAAATCTTGCCAGGGATGTTAAGAACAATAAGAAAAGCTTCTTTAGGTGTGATGGGGAGAAAAGGCCATTCAAGGAGAGTATAGGCCCTCTCCTGAAGGAAATAGGCGACGTAGCAACACAGGATATTGAGAAGGCTGAGGTTCTCAATTACTTCTTTGCTTCAGTCTTCTCTGGCAAGTGTTCCAGCCTCAACACAAAGGCCACAACAGGTGAACCTGTTGAAGACAAGGTTTTGTGCAACTTGTCTAGTGGTAGGGTTCCCTGCTCGTGGCAGGGGGGTTGCAACTTGATGATCTTTAAGGTCCCTTCCAACCTTAATGATTCTATGATTCTATGAGAAGCCTAATGAAGTTACACAAGAAAAACAAGCTGTAGGAGCTTGCTGTAGTCTCAACTATGAAGCCACACTAGCCACATATCAGGACAAAAAAGCATGTGGGATGGTTAGATGCATCTGCTAGAAGAGAGTTTTTCCCAGTCCCACTGCTCCGTATTTTCTTCACATTAAGCTAGAAAAGCAAAGAGAAAATTCAAGCTCTTCTCACCAGACCAGCCCCTCTTCTCTCTTGCCTTTGCAGGACTGAAGTGCCAATGTTTTATTTTGCTGTCTCAAAACTGACAATTTTTCTGAGGGTCTGAAACACTAGCAGGCCCAGCCTGCTTCCTGCAAAGCCACCCAGATAGGTTTGCTTTCTCTGTTATGTGCTTAACCTGGAGGGGGAAAAAAAAAAAAAAAAAAAAAAAAGAGGAAAAAAAAAGGCAACGAAAAGAACAAACCCGCACCCACACCCACACCCACACCACCAGTGTGGTGCTAAACTGGGGAGTAGTCATTCTGAAACAACAGTGTGGATGATGTGACCACAGTGCAGAGCCAGTGAAGCTTCCTCTCTCCCATCCCGCCCCCGCACCCCAAGAGGGAAAAAGCCAAGTGGCCAACGCATAACAATGCCGTTGTGTGCAGGAGAATTCCTGCCGGGAGGAAGCGTCCCCACCAGAGTCCCCGCATGCGGCTGCAGCGCTTTGAAGGCTCCTGCTGTCCTTGTGCAGCAGCCAAACTGAACCCATTTCTATTCAAAACTCAGATACTGCCCTGCTGTTCCAGGTTTTGTTTTGTTTTTAAAAAGTTTGTTTTTTATATAGGATGTTTATTTGCAGTGGATTCATTTATGGTTCATGAAGCTTTAGTTTTCCAAGGGTATTGCTTTCTGCTCTGAGGAGACTGTGTGGGATGTTGGAGAGAGACACTGGGGAGAGGTTATGGAGACCTGAACTGTGGTTTGGAGCAGGTCAAGCCCTGCAGCCTCTCCTCCCATCTCTTCAAAGAAACCACTCACCCTCCTGGTTCCAAGGAGTCTCATTGCTCCCACTGAAGGAGAGGTTGCCAATGAATGTCATGATAAGGCTCTATTTAATCCCTCCAATGAGTGGGCCTGAAATGATACCTATGTCTTGTGTCAGACCCTGTGGCCTAGGGAAAAGTCACCCTAGGATATATATGTGGGAGGAAAGCATGACATGTTGTAAGGGAAGGATAAATGTCAGCAAGAGACATCAGTGTAACAGGGCAAAGGTGAAGGAAAAATGCATGGAGAAGTATCACAGCATAGTAGCTGACAAAGGTGCAAAGTCTGCACTATCCACAAGCAGATCATAGATGAGATCCAAACTGGGAGTCCTGAAAATGTCTCTGTGCATTCTGTATGGTGGCAGTGGTCCTCCCTAGCTGTTGATAATTATGGGGTTTTTGCTGAATAAGTGCATTAGTGCCTTCATATTCTCACTTTGCTTGGAACTGCAGGCACACCACGCCGCAATGGCTGTGTTATTCTAACATTATTAAATGTGCACTCTTCTTTTATTAGGCTTTTTAATAACATTTAAGTTGCACTCGTGGGAATTTTTGCAAAAAGGGAATGTTGGCCAGCCTAATTTGTACATGAAAATACCCCATAGGCCAAGGAAACAAGATTCAGATGAATTTCACGTACGGTATGACTATGAATATAGCAAGTGCTGAAGGAGCTTTGGGGTGTAAAACTATTCAACTAGGAAGGTTTGGATCCCTTGTGCTGTGCTCTCTAGGCTGTCTCTTGTTTGTGCACATTGCTGCTTCCATTTCATGTGGATTTCTGCTTCTTCAGTAAGTGCACCCAAGTCTTCTTATTCCGTATCTAAAGGGTGCTTTGTTGCACCTCACAATGAGGCAGTGGAGGACTAATTGCCCCTACAGGAGACCTTGCTCTTCTTGTCAATCCCAAGTCCCTTGATTCCCTGGCTGCCAGAAGCACAAAACCCTCAGGGATGTCCTGGGTGTGTTATCCAAATGCACTTCCAGCCAGGAAATCCGTGGGTGTAGTGATGCTAGAAGAGAAGGCAGATACTTGTGTCAGGCACCGTGGGGACAAGCTCTGCTCTCGGGGAAATCACAACTTAGGCATGAATGGGACCAAAGCCCTCGAGAGGAGCACGATGCCAATTCCAACACAATTCTCTCTATTTTGTTCTAGCTGACACTGCTGTTAAGGAGCTTTTATCTATAATCAGCTGTTTGTCATCTTCCTTGCTACTTCATTATGTCTTTTTAAAAAGCATTTGCTATAATTTTAGAATAGCAAACAAACTAGTCATTTTAAAAAGTGACTTTAAAAGGGAGAAAACTGTGCATAACCCTCTTCCTTTCCCTGGGAAAATCCTAACTTTGACTGAAATATTTTAATTCATCCCTCTCTTGGATAGCACATGGAGATCCTGACAGACTGGGCTGCTGGAATTCAGAGGAACAGCACTGCATTTCCTTGCTTACAGTTGCCTCCACTGCTGCAGGGTTATTTTTTCCTATAATACTACACAGTTTGAAAAGTTGAACTGTTAAATGTGCTAGAACTAAAAATGCACAGCATCAGATTCAAAATTAAAGTGGCTGGAGAGGTGTTCCTGTGACAAGGCATGACTTCAGGGAATAGAGTTTGTCTTTTGGTTTTGCCAAGAGCTCCCTGACTTACCTGAGGTGAGTCACTGAATGTCTGTGCTACTTATTCTCTCCTTCTGCTCTTTTTCTTTAGAACCAGATAAATAACCTCTTGTTCCCATCAGTATTCAGTTATTTTCAAAAAGAAATGCCTGTGTATCAGTTAAATTACTCAGATTACTGTTTAGTCATGGGAAAATTTTAAGTGTTTTGATGTTGGTGGAGCATTTTTGTCTAAGACAAATCCAGTTGCTAGCACACAGGAACCCAGAGCTGGCTTCAGAACTTGCAGAACTTCCAAAATGGACATTGTTAATGCGGCAAGAGCACAAAGAAAAGATGGGATAGGTTGGGTCACAGAGGTTCAGTCCACTTCCAGGGTTGCAGTACTGCTTGGAAACCCTGACTCAGCAGTCGGAAGTAAGTTCCATGGTCACATCTCTCTAAAGCTTGCAGGTTACTCTGTGTTTTCTCTCACATCAAGTTCATGGGAACATCTGGTTCAGTTTCTTGACACAAGTTCTGTTTTTTCACTTCCCATGTTTCATTTCGGGCATGAAATGATGAACAGACCCAGAACCTCAAAGTGAAACTCATTGCAAACCACCAGATTTCTTTGGTCTTTATTTTAAATCCAGGAAAATCCACAATATGCTCACACTTTCTATGAAAAACCATCAGCTGGCTTAAGGAAAGATCCTAATCAAACTGCTGATTCCAGTGGGGAATTCCTGATTTATGCCAGAGTAAGCAAAGAAGATTCACAGCAACAGTGCCCAGGAACTATGCAGTGAACCTGACCTGGGATTCTTATTGATGAAAAAAAGGAGAAGTTAAAGTAAGTGAGTCATATCAAGACAGTCCTAAAGCAGGGCTGCTTTCAGGCTTCACAGTGGACATTTTGCACAATTTCAGTTGCAGCCCATTTTCTCTTGAGCACTTTGCTTCCTCAGAAATCTTACTGGGTGCAGAAAGATCCACTGGGATATGCAGATCCAAACTCAACAGAGATGTGCACAGGGGACTCAAATATTGGATTTTGACTTGTGTATGTTTTCTCAGTCTTTCACTTTCTAGGTCCACATGCTGACACTGGAAACCCATGGACCATAGATCTGAAATGTGTATTGGTTGTGCTATATGGCATATTGCCAAAGCAAAAGATGAGGTCTTCCAACACACCTCTGGGATGCATGGGGAGAGGTAAGACAGCAGTTCTCCTGGAAAGCAGTGGTGGAGCTCATTTCATCACCACTTGGGAAGTGGCTGCAGTGTCTGACAATAGTCCTGATATACGTAACACATGTGAGGACAGTGGAGTACACATGTGGCCTGGTTTGCACATTGTCTTGTCATTTTCTCTTTCCTGGAAGACTAATGCAAGGAAGATGATAGACTTTTCAGAGGCTGGAAAATTATTTTGGTGTTTTGCAATTCCATTTTAGCTTGTGGCAAGGCTGGCCGAGCACAGTGCCATGACTGTGTTTGTATCTAACGTAGCATATTCCTAAATAACCCTGATCTCAGACATTGCTGCTAGTAGCATCAGTCCTAATCTTTCTATATATAGTGACTTATTGCAAAGGTCTTACTTCAGAACTGCTGCTGCTGCAAAATCACTGTTGCTGAGTAATATGACCCATGATATTTTATATTTACTAGAGCAGATCTTTCTCATCCCTGCTCCATTTGATACTGCAACAAGAGATATGTGTAATGAGCTAGTCACTGTGACTCACATAACCTCAGTCCCTACAAAGCAGCTCTGTTTCATGCTGTCTTCTTATTTTTTTTATTAAAAAAAAAGGAAACAACAAAAAACCAGGTCTAAGTGATTCAAGAGTAAAAAGTGGAGATGGTAGTAATCAGTTCCACCTAATGATTGATCAGTTTGTAAGGAATGCTGATCAAGTCCAGATGCTGCATTCCAGCCTCAAAATGTGATCATCAATTCAGAACTCCCATCTGGTTCATCTGACACCAACAAGACAAGAAGTTTTCCAAGAAACTTTAAAAAAAAAATGTGGTTGTTGCGAGAGTATCTCCACTCAGATCAGTATATTTGCCAATAGGATGTGGTAGAATTCCCTTTTGTGAGACTAGCTCCTTTTGGTGTCTCTGAGTGACTGGTCTATTGATGGTATCTGACAGAAAACCACTCACTTTTGAAGATATCCTTTCCTAACACTCTAACTTTCCAGCCCAGGGAATTCTGGATGCCTTTCTCTCTAGATGTGCTGGAGGAGAACTATGGGTGACACTCTACTGTTAATATGTTAACTCTCCCCCAAAATCAGAAGATAATTCAATTCAGCCATCCTGCCTGCTTGCCAGATTTCTCAAGAAACAATGACTGCCAGCAACTCATCAGTGTTTTGCATTTGCAAATGTTCTTTTTTTCCTTCCTTATTTCTCAGAGCTCCGCTTCCCTTATTTACTCACCCACCCCATCCATTCCATAAAGCAACCATAGCTCTGGAGAGTAAGGTGCCAAATTCAATTTCATTTACTGATTTACCATTCCCATTGATTTTAAAGGGACCAATGGATCACTCTAGCTTTGACCCAAACATCTGTCCAAAAGTGGTCATTCCCATGCTGCAGTGAGCTCCCCAAGAAGGGCACTTGCCAGGAGATTTGTTATACTCCTGAACCACATGCGATCAACACTGAGATAAAATTGCCCTGCAAGTGAAGAGGCAGGAGGCCAACCCTCCTCACAAAGCCACAAGAAACAGAGAAGGAAGGCAGCCAGCAGAAGCCTTGTGCACATGCAGTGGTTATGCCTTCGCTGGGTCTGCCTGTGCCCCTGCAAACCAGTTCTTCTAATTACAGTTCATATATGTTAAATGACAGCTTGTCCTACCACGGGGCAGGGCAGCCACCATCAGGTAACCAAGTGTTCAGGCTCTGTTGTGCACTCACAGACAGTGAGCACCCGGATGCAGTCATGCTTGTATCAGGGATGAACAAACAGGAGGAGGAAAGAGTCAAATGCAAACCCCACAGGCTTCTGCCCTGGCGGGAAGGCAACTCCCTGCAGTGCAAATCCAGCCCTCTACTGGAAAGCAGGGCTGGGAGGGTTGGGGACATCCCCCAGGAGCGTCCTGGGGCTGGGCAGAGTACAGCAGACACAGCCCCCATTGCCTGTGCAGGCAGTGCTCATAGCTGCAGCACAAAGAAACCTACAGTAATTGGCCTGGTCTAACCAGCCTGGCTACTGCACAACCAAGGTAATTATCTAGGGGGACTTTAGCTGCCCACTGGAAAAACAGAAGCTGGGCTTGGAAACCAGTTGCATCGTGAATGATAATGGTGCTGACAGTTTTAAAAGCACTTGGGGACTTTTTAAAGCACAGCTAACCCGTCTGAGAGAACCTTTCACTGAGCAGGAGCTGCAGCAGCACAGGCGGGAAGAGCCAGAGAGCTCTGAGGAAACAAAGAGCTGCTGCCATGTTGGGACCTCTGCCTTTCCAGATGTACCTCTGCCTGTGAAAATGCTTCATTACGATGTTGCCCAAAGGAGCAGGAGCACTTTCAAGGCAAGGGAAGCCCAGAAATGCAGTACTCCTGCACCAAGGGTCAGCCGTCTTGTTAGGGACCCCCCTCGCTTGCTAAGAACATGCTGTCTGTAGCTAAGGGCATCTACACAGCCAGGCAGTGGGAACAGCTCAGAGACTGTGGGCACTCACCCGTGTTGGATGGGTGGTTAAGGTGCCCCTACACACTTAAACACATTTCCTTGCTAAATTCCCTGCGGTACATTAATTTTTACTGATTGCTAATGGCTGCCTGGCTGTCTCTAAGGCAACTGGTCCAGTTATTATTAATTTCTAAGGTAGAAGAACAATAGACATTAATTTATCAGTGAGGTACAAAACAACAGCCATTTTCTGTTGTTGTTGCAAACTGGTTTTTATAAGTCACACCTCGATTGAGTTTTGCATCATTTCTGGCTGTAATAAGTCCTAGTGGAGGAAACTTGGGGCAAGAATAAGAAAGTGAAATTGAAGCAGCGCTCAAGAGAAATTTCAGTCTCCTTCAGCAAATGAGTATAAAGTGAATGCAGGTTTTCAGCTATCACAGGCCTATTTTAGACCCTCTCCTTGCCAAAATAAATTCCCTAGGAAACTTCATGTGCCACAACATGATTTTTCTGGAGGGATTATTTTAAAAAAAATATCGGAAG
>NW_009953964.1:7778125-7788708 GCF_000747805.2 Chaetura pelagica
CGGAAGAGAAAGTTTAAATGTAGTGTTCATGAGCTGCCTTTTACTCAATGCAGGAACAGGGGCAAGCGGAATAAATGGCTTTGTGCCAGTGCTATAATCATTTCTGTTCAGCCCACAGGCCAGTGGGGAGAAAAAGTGACCCAAGCAAAAGTTAGCATGGCCTTAAATCTTTTGTGAGATGATCTGTCTGATAGGGAATCCTAAAATACAGAAACTCAGCTGGCTTTAGATGCATTTCCTTGTGTGTGTTGTAATGGAAACCTGCTGGGTTTTCATGTCCTTGATTTGATAAATTTTAGGGGACAAAGTCTCCTCTGACATAACAGTTTTGTGGCACTGGGCTTACTTAAAAAGACAATTCAGTCTGGTGTGTTAAAGGCATGGTTAGGAGAACATAATCACCCGATAGATTAGATTACCCTATAATGCCATTGCTTGCCTGGGAATTAAGATCTAAAGGAACAATTTGCAATGGAAGTAGATGGATTGAACAATTTTTGGTGTCACAAAATTCACTGGCAGTGAATTTTATTTAAGAGTATTTAACTATAGATAACTTGCATGTTTGTTTTAATAACTACATTTATTGCCTTGTGTGCAATATTGCACAGAGCAGTAATATTTTAGTATAGTCAGGCTTTGTCAGGCTACAGTATTTAACAGTCTCTGAGTAGTGCCTCAGTTTCATACTTACACGCAATTTTGCAAACCTGCAAAGGCTTCATTATTGCAGGGTGGGTACAGGAAACACTGGGTGAGTAAGTTTGTAAGAGTGATAGTAGAAGAGAGGGATTTTTCTATTATTTTCAGATTTTTTAGGGTATGGAGGTGTTTTTTCCTTTCTTTTTTTTGAAAGTGTGACATTACAGGAAGCAAACACTACTTTACAGGCAATGGGAGTGGCTAAAGGCCACTGCTGATGTCCACTTGAAACCATAGTTCTGCCTGAAATACCTGTACTGTCACATTCTTATTATGGGTAAAAAATAAGGCAGGAATTGAGAAAACTTGCCAAATTCTTTTAGAGTCTTCATTTTTTTAACAAGAACTCATCACATTTCTTAGAATCTCAAAATTGCAATTTTTCATGTATGACAAAAAATCTCCTTGAAACCATAGTTCTGCCTGAAATACCTGTACTGTCACATTCTTATTATGGGTAAAAAATAAGGCAGGAATTGAGAAAACTTGCCAAATTCTTTTAGAGTCTTCATTTTTTTAACAAGAACTCATCACATTTCTTAGAATCTCAAAATTGCAATTTTTCATGTATGACAAAAAATATTTCCTAAACCTCTTTTAATTTTTGTTTCAGCCTACCAATTTCCTTTCCCCTCTGTTTCCAGTGCTCTGTACTTCTGTGTATTTATGCAGCTTCTTTGTAAAAGGCCTTGAAGAGAAATAATTAAATATGTTCTATGGCAAACCAATACTGTTAACACTGATTTACTAGAGCATTTTGGGAATACTGAGGTTGAATTTACATATTTAACTGGAATCTTAGTCTTATGCACAAAGTTCTTCAATGTACATAACTTTGAACTGAGAGTTAATGATTTGTATAAGTTCTGTACCAGGAAGACACCAAGGTAAGAGTTACAGATATAAAAAGAGTTTTAAATTATGGGATATTTTAGGTTTCTTTTGAACAAAGTTGTAACACCACAGTGAATATATTAGCAATTTCTGTTTGAATTCAGTGGAATCATTTGCATGATGCCAGTGCAAGGTTCAGTCAAGACCTTTCTATAGCTGAGAGCATGTTTTATTAACAATGAATTAATCAGGGGATTCCAGCAGATAAGAAACACTAATAGATAAAAAGTGATACTACTCAATATACCTGTTAGGAATCAGTTGGTGGTGGCTGAACCAATCAGTACAGAAATCTGTTTTCTTGTGTTCATCCACAAGCATAAATACCCAGAAGTTACTGAAAGCCTACTGCAAATTTTCTATTTGATTGAATCACTCCATTTTTGCACTATGTCAACTGAATAAGTAGTCAGCCAAGCAGGAAAGTGAAATTATACTTTGCAATCTATTAAGCTAACACAACACAGCACAATTTTGAAGATTCAATATCCATGAGCTGTTCATAAAGGTAAACCACTTCACCATATAATTTAAACAATCTCTGTTGTTCTATAAAGAATATGCTTTAATAAACTAGCATGCATGATGCAGATAACCCCCAATAATGACAGAACATCCAGCAGGGCTCCTCAGGTAATTATTATAATACCCACATCCCTCAGTGTGTTACTTTCTGCTATGCTGGGGTTCATCTTTTTAATATCTGGAGGGTGGAAGGATAAAAACTACTCATCCCTAATAATATCTCATGCAAAGGGTGTGGAAATTTGTATCGATTTAATAATGTCCAGCCAGCCAACATGGGAAGTTCTAGGGGTCCAAGGTGTTTTCCAGGGTTTCTGAAAAAGGAGCTCTTCCTTGCTCCATTAATTGCTTCTTCTTGTGATTCCAGTGGTGGAGACATCCCCTGACCTCCCACCAAACCCATCACCTTCTGAGGAAGCAGCTCCCTGCAACTCCCAAAGCTCTCTAGAGAGTCAATGTCACTCCCATGCTTATAGAATCTCAAATTGGCAATTTTTCATGTATGACAAAAAATATTTCTAAACCTCTTTTAATTTTTGTTTCAGCCTACCAATTTCCTTTCCCCTCTGTTTCCAGTGCTCTGTACTTCTGTGTATTTATGCAGCTTCTTTGTAAAAGGCCTTGAAGAGAAATAATTAAATATGTTCTATGGCAAACCAATACTGTTAACACTGATTTACTAGAGCATTTTGGGAATACTGAGGTTGAATTTACATATTTAACTGGAATCTTAGTCTTATGCACAAAGTTCTTCAATGTACATAACTTTGAACTGAGAGTTAATGATTTGTATAAGTTCTGTACCAGGAAGACACCAAGGTAAGAGTTACAGATATAAAAAGAGTTTTAAATTATGGGATATTTTAGGTTTCTTTTGAACAAAGTTGTAACACCACAGTGAATATATTAGCAATTTCTGTTTGAATTCAGTGGAATCATTTGCATGATGCCAGTGCAAGGTTCAGTCAAGACCTTTCTATAGCTGAGAGCATGTTTTATTAACAATGAATTAATCAGGGGATTCCAGCAGATAAGAAACACTAATAGATAAAAAGTGATACTACTCAATATACCTGTTAGGAATCAGTTGGTGGTGGCTGAACCAATCAGTACAGAAATCTGTTTTCTTGTGTTCATCCACAAGCATAAATACCCAGAAGTTACTGAAAGCCTACTGCAAATTTTCTATTTGATTGAATCACTCCATTTTTGCACTATGTCAACTGAATAAGTAGTCAGCCAAGCAGGAAAGTGAAATTATACTTTGCAATCTATTAAGCTAACACAACACAGCACAATTTTGAAGATTCAATATCCATGAGCTGTTCATAAAGGTAAACCACTTCACCATATAATTTAAACAATCTCTGTTGTTCTATAAAGAATATGCTTTAATAAACTAGCATGCATGATGCAGATAACCCCCAATAATGACAGAACATCCAGCAGGGCTCCTCAGGTAATTATTATAATACCCACATCCCTCAGTGTGTTACTTTCTGCTATGCTGGGGTTCATCTTTTTAATATCTGGAGGGTGGAAGGATAAAAACTACTCATCCCTAATAATATCTCATGCAAAGGGTGTGGAAATTTGTATCGATTTAATAATGTCCAGCCAGCCAACATGGGAAGTTCTAGGGGTCCAAGGTGTTTTCCAGGGTTTCTGAAAAAGGAGCTCTTCCTTGCTCCATTAATTGCTTCTTCTTGTGATTCCAGTGGTGGAGACATCCCCTGACCTCCCACCAAACCCATCACCTTCTGAGGAAGCAGCTCCCTGCAACTCCCAAAGCTCTCTAGAGAGTCAATGTCACTCCCATGCTTAAAAGTAAACTTTTCAGTCTGAAGACCCATGGGAAATACTTTGTTATGAAAGCCAGGTCGTGAAAAGAGTTAAATCATTTGCACTGTTAGCTCAAGTGGCTACTGCAGCTGGTGGAGTAAATGCCAACCCAGCCAAAGCTCAGTCATTTTCTCCCTCACACACACTGTGTATAGTGAAAAGAGAGTGTCTGCAGATTTATTAGCTTGTATATAACACTAAATTGATGAAAACATCCTCTAGGCAACTTCATCTACTTTTCACTTGCCATGTTCCCATGACAGTGACAACTTGTTGTGTTACAGCTGACCTGTCAGCCTCAGCTACTGCCTGTTCATTGGGGGCTGTCTGTCACTGGGTGTATACGAAACGGGAGGTGAGCAGAATACAACAGGCAGTTATACACACATTCCTCCCTAACAGCCTGCTTAAAAACTGGCAAAGCTGACAGTGGAGAGATTATTGTTGAACCTTCACATAGGTTCATCCAATACATAAACCTGTTCTAACAGACTAATGGGATTGCTGCAAACATTTTCATCTAGCTATAAATAATCCATTTCTTAAGCCAGAGGTCCAAAAATAGCAGCTCTGGGCATTTCTGCTTTTGCAGATCACTGGTGAGAGGGGCATTCATTAGATCCTCTTTTCCAGAGAGAAAGGTGACCAGCACAAATCACCTATCAGCAAGGAGTGCATGCTCCATTGTTACTGCAGATGTGTCAATCCCTGGAAACAAAAGAATCGAGACCCGTCTACGAACAAGCTCCCCATTAGTTAGCAATTCAGAATGACTTCCAAAAGCAATCCCTTAGTCTCCAATGATATCTGTCTGACAACTACTTAATCTCCACGAGAGCTGCGTTAAACCAGCCTGTCATCATTGCTACTTCTCAGGTGAGGCTTGAAAAGGGAGAAAGAGAGAGAGAGATCTGTGAGTTTCAATCACTTAGAAGAAATTAGAACTTTTTAGAAGCCTGTATGCAGATAGCATTTCCCATATTGAATGGAAGATGACAGTTACTATATAGACACAGGGGTACAATGCAAAATGCCACCTTCCAGGTGATTCTATCCCATCTCTGAGGCTGTCGGGAGCTATCAAATTAATGTTGTAATTATTGTCACTTGTGAATACCTGCCAGTGTAACCAAGTCAGGTGTTTAAAAAAAAATAATAATTAAAAATCCCAATTGATCAGTCTCACAAAATGTTCTGAATACTTAAAGAAGAAAGTTTCACTGAGGTGTGATGATGTTACATATTCATTTCAGCAGAGGGATATATATTTTTTAAGAGAAGAGAAGAGAAGCAAAAATGAAAGATTTAGTTTCCTCATTGAAGTGGTGTTAATATAATCGCTGATTCTTTGATTATTTAAAATTCAGCTAATTTTGTGCTAAAAGAAGCAAATAAAAATTAGCTAATTCCTGAACCTCTTGGTACTACAGTAATTTGCAACAAATCTCAATGCCCTTTTCTCTCTTTCTGTCTCTTTGCTGTGAAAATTCCCACTGTTGCAGTTCCCTTTTACCTCTGCACATCCTTACAGGGGTTTTATTTGGTTTAATAGTTTTTCTAGGTCCTACTGCAGCAAAACGTTAAATGTTCTTGGTGTCTAACTTAATGAAGAGCAGGGATAGATCCACGGTGTCACTCCAGTCCCATTCTTGTTAGAATTTTATAATAAATGGGAAACTATATTCTCTATTTGTGGAAGACATGCAGCACCAGCACTGCACATTTTTTCTATATTGACTCATCAATGTACTGGGAAGAAGAAAGGAATATAATCTTAGTGCTGTATCAGAGCACTTCCAGCTCTCACTGAAACCATGCTCAGTTCTTGGCAGGTTTGAATCTTTGACATTTCTTCTAAATCTGTTTAAGGTACCAAGTTTCAGTATTCACCAGGCACACCTTATTACCCAGTACATGGCAAGTGACTGCATCCTACTCTTTCAGACATGTTTGTCACCCCTTCTCTTTTTGCCTTCATAATTTTGCAGAGGACTAAATGCAGTGCATCCTGAATGGACTGCATTTGAAAGCTGCAGCCAGTGCTGTATTCAGTGGACAACTTCTTAGGAGGCAGTTCATGTAGGCAGGACATTGTACCAGTGCTCTGTGACCTGTGATGGCCATCACAAGAATGCCAGGAACAATCTAAGGTCCCAACACAACTACCATCCCTTCAATCATCTGGTCCCTGACTCCTTGATGATGCACAGTACACTCAAGGATCAAGTAGCAAGATGTTCAGTCTGGTTTTCATCAAGGGCAATCAAGTTTGCTTTCCTCCTGGAACGCAAATATGGTCTTGTGCTCATAATCCCCCAGTCCACTGGTCTTTCCACATCTAAATTTGACTTCAAGCCTGGCCAGACATATCACGTCTCGTGAACCTTCCATTAGGGGAGTTTTAGTGGGCCATGAGCATTGGATACCACTGTGTAGATCCCACCTGCTAAATCACAACACAGGTAGAGACTGTTGAACCATACAAATGATCTTGTAGCCTCACAGTCCTTTGACATAAATTCCTCTGTCTCTCCTTAATTCCTACAAGCCAAACATCTAAATTCTGTTTTCTAAACTGATAAACTGAATTTTGTGTATATGAGTTCCTGCACTTCAACTGATAGGAGATCTACTGAAATTAATTCTCAACTACTGGATATTTACAGTATATTAACTATCTCTTTCCTATCTTATGATATCCTGTTAATGAGTACCTAAAGCTATTTTCTCTTTTCTAATATGCTGAAAAAAAATCTTATAACTTGGGCTACATCCTGATATCTGTATTCTGGAGCAAACTGGAGCCATTCCATATTTATACTAGCATAAATTAAATAACATTTTGATACTTGTGTATATCTGTATGCTCACACCCATGCATTTACATGGCTAATACATGTTTTATTTATGCATATTTCTATTTCTGTTCATGTGTAGTTAATATCCTGACAGTGACATGCAGAGAAGAAAACAAAGAGCATATTCCACATTTTCAATTTCAGGCCATATATATCTCCAAATTTTGGAGTGACCTTTGCTGAGGAATGGGCCCATGCTTAGGAATTTTTTCCTTGGAAGCCCTACCCCACAAACTCCCCAACACTGTCATGACAAAAGCAGCAGATGTTTTCCCAGGCCCTTGCTGAATTATTCCAGAAGATTAAAATATACATGTATATGTTTATGCCAACAAGAAGGAGGGAAAGTGCAACTTCTAGTCAATGCCTAAATTTCCTGCCTCCGAAGCCCAGCTGGAGAGCAGGAGTTATAACAGAAAACAGCAGCACAATTAGCTGGAGTTCTGTAGCTGTCTGCAGCAGACTGCTTGCTCCTGTCTCTCTATAGGTGGTCTCCCAGTTCATCAGTTCATAAATAAGTAATTTGAAATGTGTTCCTGGGGGAAATTTTCCTCCTTCTCTCCTGAACAGACTGTACTCATCAGTTTTCCTGTTCTCCAGGTACCTGGCGTTCTCATTTATAATGGCCAGAGGAACTATGCTGTTCTAATTCTTGCTTCATTACATTTCCTAATGCTTGTTTTCAGCAGCTTCACAACTCCACATTTCTTTATATATTGATAAAAAAACTCTTTGCATATATTATTTATTGGCACTTTCATGTTAGCTTTACTGCTGATTTAAATGGAATATTTTTACATACAAAGTAAGACTGTGAAGTTGGTTTCAGGTCTGAGGTTTGGGTATCTTGATTTAAATTATGGGGGAGGGGGGGAACAATTAGCAAGAGAAATCATTGTCATTGGCCATTTCCCTCCCCTCCTCATCACACAATACCCAGACAGACAGTTAGCACAACCAATGTTTCAGTAGAAAGGAACACTTTGTACCAGCCAGATCAAAAGCTTATGGAGTCAGTTTATAAAGGTCTTAGGTAGTCAAGGATGCAGCAGGATGCACAAAAACAACTTGGCAAGTAAGTGCTTACTCCTAAATGAACATCAAAGGAAATCAGGAACCTAATTCACTTAACTTTTTCATAAATACCTGTAAGTGCTTATTGGTAACTGTCTGTGTTCTCTGTGAAAAATAAGGCCTGTTGGCACATACAAAAAAAGCCTGATTTAGATTGAGTTGAAAGGATAATTATATTAATGCAAGTGCTCACCTAAAACAAGGCATTCTGATCCTCAGAAACATAGTAGTAAGCAGCCGGGTTAAATACTTGTTAAGTTTTGTTGAGTAAATGACCCTCATCACAGCACTGACTGGACAGGCAATAGTTCACCATGGTCACATCCCGTCCTGCATGGGGATGTGCTTCTGCCTGCTGTGACCACACCCAGCCTGGCTGAAACCCACAGTGCTCCAATGGGATCAAGGAAGAGCCAGTCATGACATTGTTGGTGTAAAATGTGGTGTACAGATGTCAACACCAATACAGAAGCCAAAATTGCTCCTGCAGATACATTTCTAGGGGGTTCTTAGCTCCAAGTCACCTTCAGAGTGGTGAAGACCAAGACTGCTCTGTTGTTCATTCCTCTTTAAAGCAAAAGGAAAATGTCCCAACCTTCAAAAGCCAACATGAGATAGAATAGCTGCTCCCCAGGGAGTCCAGATTAGGTACCTATAGATCCTGAAGTGGAATTAGGGATGTGAGCCAAGAGCATGTCTCTACGTGCTGGAATTAGCGTTAATTTATATTGCTCTTTTTGGACTTTATCAGAGACACTCATTGACTTCAATGGATGATCGATCAGGCTTTGCTTTTTGCCATATTACTCTAATCAACGGCTCTAATATATTATACAGAACAGTTCCCCAAATGACAGATTTAGAATCATCTATCTTTCCCCTTAAGAAATTACCCCAAAAACACCTAATGAAGAAGCACTTACTATTGCTTTGAGCTAGGGCCAAATTTTGCTCTTAATTAAATCAGTGGATATTCAGAATCATACCACTGAGTTCAATAAGTGGCTGGTGAATGCCAGTGATAATGTTGATTTTCCTATATTTCAGAAACAGCTGGAAACTTTCACTGAAAAGATTATTTTTATATAAGGGAACACTCACGATTTTCTTGTAGCTATTTGAAAGACCTATATAAATTAGATGTATTACTAATTGGTTGGTTGGTTACTGGTCAGTTTATTTTTAAAGCAATATGAAAAATGTTTTAACTTTTAAAAATAGAAGGGTTGCTCTATAAACTGAACTGAGCAACCCTAAGTAGCAAGCCAGTATTTTTCTTTATGAAAGAAAACAACATCAACATCTAGTTAAACAAGCTGGATTCAAGTCTAGTCCTTTTTCTGCTCAATTAGACAAAAACCTATCATGATCAGAGTGGCATTGTCAAGCTCAAGTCTTCAGGCACAATGAAACAGGTCCTCGAATCTGATGAGCTTTACTTAGAAAAAACAAACAACAAACAAAAGCACATTATTACAAATATTTGGAATCCTTTTCTACTTCTGTTTAAGGTTGCACAATGATTAACTAGAGTTCTTCCCCCTGCCAGCATATTTTCTGCTTTGCCACAAAAGCCAGTATTTACATGATGCCTGGAGCTGGAGCTTTAAGAAGCACTTTAACTACTTGACATCCATGATCATGGGTTATACAAGAATAATAACACACACACACAAAATTACCAAAGCCAAGAATTGATGGCAATTGCTATTTTCTATAAGTTATTAAAGGTATGTAGTGAGAGGCAAAGGGGGAATACTTCATAAACCTTCTGAAAAAAACATCATAATTAAAACAATCTTCTTTTCACCTGGAATTTTCTTTGGTGGAAAGGGAATTTTGTCACCCAGCTGATACTGAATTTCAGTAGCCTTAATTATTTGCTGGTTACCTGCTTAGCTTAGCAGCCACAACTGAGGATAGGTTTTTCAAAAGAGCTCCCTTCCCATTTTAGCTCTTGCACTGAAATAGATGCTATTGGTTTCTGCCTAAACTTTTGAAAAAAAAAATAATTATTCTTAAAGGGTACAGAAAGAAAAGAAAGTTGTTGTTTCTTCCAAAGGATGAACTAGCAAAGAAAACTTAGAGAAAAGGCTGGAAAGAAATGTTTTTAGTAGACTACTTGCAAAATGAAATCAAAACGTATTTCAGAGCCTTTCCTTGAAAGGGATAGGGCAGGAGGAGGAGGGGGAGCAGGAGGCAGACAGGCTCCAGCAAAGCACGGATGCTTTATTCTGACACAGGCAGGAGTCTCTGGGAGCGCAGGTCTCTGCTGCACTTCTCACTTGGGCAACTTATTTTCAAGTTTCAGTAGTTCCCAAATGACAGCAGCTCAAGGCGTGCACGCGGAGGCACTGGCAGACAGAAAGAGAGAGGGGCAAAGGGAGCAGTGCAAAATTGGCACCCGACAAATCTCGCGGATAAATGGTGCAGAGCGCTGAGGGAATCGGCTGTAACATCCCTCCTTGCGGAGGCCGCACGGGCAGCTCCATCCCTGAGCCCGCAGCCCCATCCCTGAGCCCACATCCCCATCCCTGTGCCCGCAGCTCCATCCCTGAGCCCGCAGCCCCATCCCTGTGCCCGCAGCCCCATCCCTGAGCCCGCATCCCCATCCCTGTGCCCGCAGCTCCATCCCTGAGCCCGCAGCCCCATCCCTGTACCCGCATCCCCATCCCTCAGCCCGCAGCC
>NW_009953964.1:7789813-7796592 GCF_000747805.2 Chaetura pelagica
CAGCGCCAGCCCTGACCCGTCAGCTCCATCCCTGAGCCCACAGCCCCATCCCTGTGCCCGCAGCCCCATCCCTGAGCCCGCATCCCCATCCCTGTGCCCGCAGCTCCATCCCTGAGCCCGCAGCCCCATCCCTGTACCCGCATCCCCATCCCTGAGCCCGCATCCCCATCCCTGAGCCCGCAGCCCCATCCCTGTGCCCGCATCCCCATCCCTGTACCCGCATCCCCATCCCTGAGCCCGCAGTCCCATCCCTGTGCCGGCAGCAGCCGCGTTCCCGCCGCGTTGTGTGGCTCAGTGTGTGCTGCTCACTCTCCTCTCACCACAATGTTCCAGGCAGGGAAGACACCAAACATGTCACTTTGCTCCAGGAGTGCCTTATCTAAAGTCCTCCTCAAAAGAGGAAATGAGCCTATTTGCATTTTCCTACGGAAGCACGGAGGAATGTTTCTCGTTCCATTATACTGTGTGCTCAGGTTTGCCCCAGGCCTGCTTGTAGGCTAGAAGAGCTCTGAAAACACCTGTATCCTTCCCATTTAAATGCACGCTTCAGACAAATCTTTTTGGAAGCTTTCAAAAGAGATAGGCTAATATTTTTTCCATGCTCACATGTATTTTTTTCCTGAGATTGCTGAAGACATAAGTTAACTATTTGATTCCCACATATTCCACTTCCTTGGATCACTCTTTTATCTGTAAAAGCTTCCCTCTAGGTTAGGCTTTGGCTGAGTGTCTCTCTCCACAGGAAAAACAAACAAACAAACCACAAACCTTTGGAAATGCACTGTAACTCAAGCATCTGTCATCTACCGGAATGAAAGATTCGAGTGGACTTTCCTATTGGGAAAGACTTGGCATGTTCCTTATCAGAAATTCAAAATCCATTAAGCCATCCCTCTCCCATGGATTTATTTTCCCTGTTTAAAAATCCTGAAAATTTATTAGAGCAAGGAAAACTAACTCTTCAAAAATGGTTCAAGGCAGCTTCCCTTCGTGTGGGGCTGTACCCTGCTGCAAAGGCTGGAGCAATTGTTGGGACTGGATCCAAATTTTTACTGAAGTCAAGGCAAGGATCCTTACATGAGTCTGTGTGTATCCATCCCAGGCTGGGTAGAGGAAAAGCTTTTCTTAATTGCATGCAAAAATAAAATAAAATTCTTCCTGGCTGAGTAGCCCTGGCAGAAGCACTTCAAAGGATCTGAGCATAAGGATCACTGAGTGTATTAATAAATGGAAAAACTGGGAACCAAGTTCTTATACTCAGACTGATGCACTGTCCCTTCCAGAGCCTGGGAGGCTCTCCCTCTTCTTTGTGACTCAGTTTCCCCATCTTGAAAAATTGTGAGGTTAATCCTCTACCAAAGAGACAATATGAGGGCTCCTTAAGCACCATTGCTCAAGTACTTTTTCTCTGTGGTGAACATTATTATTTACACGTAGACTTAATTACACAGTGTGTGCACATGATTGTGCATATGCACATGTGGTTACCTTGGTGACAGCTTTATTCTGATATGAAGTTGCCATAATAAAACACCATAGGGGATTGGCAGCAATAAGGCCAAGAGACAAATTAGTTCCCATCAGCATCAGCTAGTGAGAGCCTGATGCCAAGTTATATAACAGGAGGCAAAAAGTCAGTGTTCTTTCCCTCTGTTTTTTTGGTAGAACACAAATGTCCCCAAGTCTTCCCTCTCCCATCATATTTTAAAGGAGTTTCATCAAGTATACAGTGAGGATTTTTCCAATGCATTCAGTAATTTCCCACTCTCTCTCCAAAACAATCATTTCATGTGTAACTGGCAGGAGATGAAATTTCGACAGATTGAATCTCTCTCTCTCTCTCCTCTGCGCGTGCACACACACATTCTTTCAGTCCCCAGATAGAAACTATAATTCCCCTATATAAAAATGGGGGGAAAACATTTTTTTTTCCCTCCTTTTCAAATGTATAACATAGTTGTGAAGGCTAATTATAAAATAATGTTTATACCTTGGAGACCAAGACAGGAGGTTACAAAAATGCTTTAAAAGTCCCAGTGCTGCAATAGAAGAATTTCATTAACTGAAACAAAGCAGAGCTGGTGAAAGTTTGAAAAACAAAGTATGCAAAACATTACAAAAGCAAAGCCAAATCTATTTACTGGTCTGGTAAATATCAAACTTTCAAGGTTCGCAGTGATTCGTTCACATTCCTTAGTGAAAAATGCAATCAAAAGGTCCACTTTTGTTCCTAAAATCTTGGCTTTGAAATGCACAATGGGCTTCTCCTTTCAAGCCTGAGGAAGTGTGCTGCTGAGTATTTCCCAAAGAGGTTTAGATGATGACATCCCACCCAGCACCCTGCAGGATAAGGCTCTGTGTAACCTGGGCTGTGCAGAGAGTCTCTGTGGCACTAACTTCTCTGATAGACAATCTGCTAACAGAGGCTTGGGGTACACGTGCTGCTGAGCCAGTCCTACCCCTGCATGTAACAAGTTTGCCCTGCGTGATTGTCCCATGGACCCAGCGACAAGGAGATGAACCCTGCCAGATGTAGTCTTTATCACAGAGTAAAACAGTCTCACAGCAGTGTCCCACTAACATGAATGTCATATTTTATGAATTGCTGTATTGCATGCTGCAGTGAGCACTGCCTGTCTGGGCTTCAGGCAGGCAGTAACAACCCATCTCTCCCCCTTTACAGCCTCAGCTTAATGCCTCAGTCCTCCAAAAGCAGCAAACGAGAGCAGAACCAGCAGCATCTGCTTCTCTGCAAACTCATCACCCATAAGGTTCAGAAATAATTTGAACATAATGCAAACCAAACAGAGGGGTTAAACTGTCAAGGTTTAGCTTGACAGGACACCTAACAAGGGTAATGTAGGGCTGAGTGGAGGAAGCAGAGAACATGACCCATGGCAGCAGGAACCACAAAATAGACAAAGGGTCTGCATTCCCCTCCCTGGGCCCTCACCAACAGAAGCACTCAGGGTCAGCATGAAGCCCAAGATGGGCAGGGTCCCACCTTGGCTCTCAAAAGGACTCCACCTCCACCAGCCACAACAAGCTGAAATGCCACTCCAGTTACAGAAAATGAAGACTGACTGGAGGTAACCAGTTGTGCCGACTCAGCTCTGACAAGCACTGCTCCATCATCTGTGTAACATTCATGTGGAAGCCACTGGGGAGGGCAATGGCAACGTTAGCAGGGAGGATTGGTGCTAACCCACCCTCTTCACCCTTTTAGAGGCTTCTTCAGTGGGAAAACTCATCATGCAAGTCAGCATCTAATTCAGTCAAGCCAAAGCACTAAACATAGTATGAGCAGAGGCTAAATCAAGCAAGGAAGAGGGGTTTGATAAGGTTCATTTCGAAGCTGCAAGGCAAAAATCTCCACAGGGCAAGAGGCCTGGATTTGTGTACATTTTCACACAAACAATTCAGAAGTGTTATGTTTGAAGTGCTAATAATAGTTTGGGAAAGATTTGAAAAGGAGGATCATCCACAGACTAAGAGCGTTAGGGTTTGGGGGACCTGACACTGCTATTCCTTTTGAGGGGTCTGCCTCTTGCAGGTAAAATTCCGTATTTCCTTGGACTGCATGGAATCATGGAATCACAGAATTATCAGAGTTGGAAGGGAGACATTATAAGCCTTCTCTTCTCGAGGTTAGAGAGTCCCAGCTCTCTCAGCCTTTCCTCGTATGAGAGATCCCCCAGTCATCTTTGTTGCCCTCTGCTGGACCTTCTCTAGTAGTCCCCTGTCTCTCTTGAACTAGGGAGCCGAGAACTGCGTGCAGTATTCCAGATGTGGCTTCACGAGGGCAGAGTGGAGGGGGAGAATGATCTCTCTCGACCTACTGGCCACACTCTTCCTTATGCAACCCAGGATTCCATTGGCCTTCTTGGCAGCAAGGGCACATTGTTGGCTCATGGATAATTTGCTATCTACCAGGAGTCCCAGATCCTTCTCCTCAGAACTGCTTTCCAGCAGGTTCACTGCTGGACTTCTTTTGTGTTAGACTGAGGAAGCCCAACGGTTGGGACCACTAGACTCAAACATCCACACTTTTTGTCATGGAGAAGTTGTGCTTACCACCCCACACTGTCACAATCTTCCTACTTGCCCATGAACCTCTCAGCTCCCCATCTGTAAAATAGGAAAATAGCACTTTCTTAATTCCCAGGGGAGCTATGAAGGTGAAAAGCACTGAAGCCTGCATGGCATTCAGATGTGTTGCAGCTGGAGTAGCACAGATAGCTATGGCTTGGTACTATAAATGCAATGATATATGTGTGTATATACACACACTCTTCTAAAAGTGTTCAAGAGCATAAATCTGGTTTGAAATTTTGCTGCTAAGGTCTCTGACTACTCATTCCATCTAAAAATAAGTATTAGTAAAGATATCACCTCCCAAGCCAAGTGTAAAAATATTTAATTTCTTGCAAATCAGAGAATTCATTTTATTTTGGCTCACAAAGGACAATCTTTTTGACAAATACATCAAACTGCTTCCTCCTGCTAATCACAAGGGGCAGCCCAGCCCATTAAAGGAGTAAGATGTACATCCATGTGACAAGAACAGTTGTTTAATGAAACACAACTAGCAAAGCTTCAAAATCTCTACCATGAAAGTGGCTCTGATTTATTTTTTTTTTACTGAGACTTCAGGGGGACAAAATTACATTCTTAATTCTAGTCTCACTAATGCTGATAGCTTTGCACAAAAAAAGCAGGTTGTGCATTTTCAAAGGCACATCATTATTTGTACTTTTTTTTGGTGATAACTGAATAGGATTTAACAGAGCTGGCTGAGTATTTATTTGAAATTTTCTTTTTTAATGAGGAAACTTAAAATACCTTAGGGAAATATTTTTTCTGAACTTCAACTGATCCAACTGACAAAGCTGAAGAGGAGCACCTTGCAAATACCACACCCAAAATTTCAAGAAAATAGAAATTCACATAATGCTTTTAACACCTGAGGAAAAACTCTGGGAATAATAAAATGTAAAGCAAATTGAAAAAATGTTGATAGTAGCAAAACATTTCCATTCTTACAAAAAAACCTACTTAATTCTCCAGGATTTTTATACTTTTGTCTGATGTTGTTTGAGCAACTGTTTGGGTCTATTTGTATTTTATGTAGGCCACTTGACATTTCCAGAGCCTGCAGAGTTTTGTTCAACGTTTCCGAAAAGAGTATATAGAGCCTGGGAACAGTAGTATCACACAGACTCACAATCAGACACTTTATTTAAAATTAAATTTAAAAAACCCAAACAACCCTGTTTGATTTGAGCAATTTGTTGTGGGATCTGTGTTGCACAAGTGAGAAGAATTCCGTTTCAGAGCAAACTTGCTTTTCCTCCTTTTTAAGCAGCCTGGGAGATTTACTCCTGAGATTACAGCAGTTTTTACACTCAGGCAACTTCATTAAACCCTTTGGAGCTACTTCAAATTATTTACCTTGAATTTCATGAGAGGATGATCAGCCCCTCACTTGCCTTTTCTGGATATATTTGTTTATTTGGCATGTATTTTTTCCTCTCTGCTAGAAAATGGAATAGCGAAGAGACATAAGAGAATTGTCCTTTGGAGAACAGGGTTCTGGAGTTACAGCTCCTCAGAGGACTTGCATTTGAGTCCTATAAAACTTGTCATAGGCTCACAGGCTACTGGAAATGTTATTTACAGGCTTGAAAAACACTAAAAACAGAATCTAAAAAGTGCAAGTTACTCCTTCCTTCCCCTCTTTTCACCTTAAAAAATAGTTGAAGGAGAGAGAAGTTACAGCAAAGGGAATAAAAATTAGGAGTAAATAGATCATGTAAGAAAAATCTCTTTCTGATCCAGTTGACAATGTCATTCACTTGGACCAGACTGAGAGCTCAGTGCCTACTGATTCAAGAAATTTGGACAGTTCTCTAATGAGGAAAATGAGACATTTTCTTTGGAGATGTCTATGGTTTCTTGTGCACGGACCTGAGCAGTTTCTATCACTCTGAGATAGGGAGGTCCCTGTTATAGCAACCTGCTCTGTAACTAACTTGCAGTCCCCTTGCTAATTAAAAGCTTTTGATTCAGATCCACCCACTGAGCTGCTCCCAGGCTGGTATGAGTGTAAGAGACAATTTTATTTCATTTACAGGGTTGGGCTTTGTTTGCTTGGAGAAAAGTCACCAGAGGAAGAGAGGAGGGATGACTGACAGCTGTCAGGGACAGGTTTGGCACACACTATCTCTCCTCTCCTGGTCCCCATCCCTAAGCACACCCACAGAGCCAGGTCTGGGAACCTGTAAAGGTTTCACTGTTCCAAAATCCCTGCCTTGGGTTCTGTGTCACATCCAATCCAGATTACAACACAACCAGAGTTTGAAGACTGCCCCGTGGTTGATTTTTTGTTGATATTTCCTATTTAGTTTAAACCAACATACTGATTCTATCAGCCATAAAGCTTTATGGAGGTTAGTTTATTCCCCCCTTCAAATGGACTGTTCTCTCTGTCATAAAGTTAATTTTATAGTCTTTGTTCATTTTCCTAATCTGCAAATTACATCCTCCTGTACTCTGATTACTTACTATTGGAAAAACAGGCCTTCTATATTTCCCCTCAGCTTCCAGTTTGAATATTCTTTGCATTATCTTGATGACCTTAATCTCTTTTTTCCCCCCACTGGCCTTTCAAGGAAGCTGCAAACGCACCAGCAACACTAACTGTGTCAGCCAGAAAAAACAATCTCAGCTCCTGCTCTATGCTTGCTCCATCAGACTCTTTTCTCCTTTTTAATTTTTTT
>NW_009953964.1:7796925-7798322 GCF_000747805.2 Chaetura pelagica
CCTTTTTTTTTTTTATTTTTATTTTTTTTCTCCTCCCCTCCTCCTCCAACAGCAAAGACTGTGGGGAGAAATGAAACTGTAGCAGGGAGGATTTGGCATCCTTGTAGAAATCCTTCATTTCCTATTGGGAAGGAAGGCAGTTTAATATATTGGGAAAACAGGTACTAATATGCCAGAAACTGGCCATCAAATAACATTGCAACAAACAGGTCATTTTCTATTTAAAGATACATTCATTGTATTGTGTGTTGATGCACATGCTCACGTTTCTCCTTAAAATGGCCACAACTCAGAAGTACACTCAGCACTAGAAATAAGAGGCACCTCATGGGAATTCATGCCTGGGCACAGTTGAAGTCCTGCTTGAACCTCAAAAATAAGGCACAGGCAGGTTTCAGGTTGCTCTATGTCCTCATGCTACTTCTGGTTGCACTGAATGAGCCGTCAACGTCTTTTTCTTTCTTTCCTTTTGCAATGCCTTGGAACGTTCCTATGAATACTATGGGAATCAACAGACCATGGTTTGAATGTCACAGCATCATTCTCTCTATTGGACACAGCTACTCTTTATAGGCTATAAAGTGGGGAAAATGAGCTGCACACCTTACTGTCACAACATTGCCCCCTGATCACATCCCTGATGTGTCTCTGAGCATCACCTGTCAAATTCCAAATATTGTAACATTTTCCTTTGTTGCAGAAAGTCACATCCTCCGTGTTGGGACCACTGGGGTGTTAACTGTGATGCTTAAACACAGCTTCTAGCCAGAGGGACGTGCTTGGAAGAGGCCAGGTCAGGCCTTAGCAACACCCAGGGCACAGCAGCATCCACCAGCCCAGTGAGGAGCTTTCCTGGGCCTTCCTCTCCTCCCAGCTCTGCCTCACCTCCCTTGGACTCATCTCTCTCTCTTCCTCTAATCCACTCTCTTCCCCTTACTTCTCTGCTGTCCTGCTCCCATACTTCCCCCCCACCTCCCACTGGGTTTCTTTTAATTTTAGATCCTTCACAGTCATCCTGTCTCTTATTTCTCTCCTTCTCTTCCTTCTGGCTCTCACCTGTCTCTCTCTTTCCTTCCTTCTCTCCTCTTTGCCAGGGCAATACAGTGGGAGCTGCCATTCACACTCCTGATTTGTAATGCAGACAGTGGGACTGCTCATGTGGCCCTCACTTGCAAACAGGAGCTTCAGCCATAAAAATAAGACAGCAATTAATTCTAGCAGCCAACTTTTTGCTTGAAAACCTTGCATTATTTCACATTAAAGACCGGCAGTCTCTGTCCAGTGCCAGAAACATATTTATAGAAGGACCTATGGAAAGAAGGGTTTGGCTACTTTTTTTCTCTCCTCAGTAAACACAGAGATACAGGGATTGTTTCATTTTAAATGCATTTGCAAAT
>NW_009953964.1:7798349-7798571 GCF_000747805.2 Chaetura pelagica
CAGGAATGGGTCTTTATTTGTAAGCTGTTAGTCTTGGCAAGTCTGCAAAATGTTTTCCCCCAAATGTATTTTACACTCATAATTACTGCAGGGTGGGTTTATATCAAACCCCTATAACTTCGGATGTGTGACACACTCTATTAAAACCTATCCATAATTCACGGGCACGGTTGGGGGAAGGGGCTGCTGTGGGGTTGCTGTGGGAGGGGGATAGCGGGGGGT
>NW_009953964.1:7798581-7801145 GCF_000747805.2 Chaetura pelagica
CCATCTAGTCGGGAGCTGCGGGGCCGCCCCGCGGCCGCGGCCCCAGCGCCTCCTGCGCAGGCAGGAGGTGCTTTTTGACCTTCCTTGCTTGTGCTCACGGGCAGCAAAACTCCCGAGCCGGGTGGGGGGCGGTGCTCCCCGGAAAGCTTGAAGCTGGTTTTGCTGTGCGGAGCCCCGCGCCGTCTCCGCGCCACGTGGGGAGATCCACGCATCGCCCGACAGCCCCGTTTTCCAGCGTGCGTGGCCCCGGTGGAGATGCCTCGTGGCAGGGATGGGTTTCGTGTTTGTTTTTCTTTTTGTCTTGTTGTTGCCTTCCTGAGCGACTGTAGGCGTGCAGGAACCACCTGACAGTTCAGAGCTGCGGGGCCACCTGGTTCAGTGAGAACCGGCTTGTGACAAATGCCCAGCAGAGGAGGAACGGGCAAAACTGTCAGAGTAGGTTCTTACTAGAAGGGAAAAAAACCCCTTTGCCTTTGCACAACGTTTTGCTTGACTACCACCAGCCAGCAGATGAGCTGGGTCCCCTACAAGAATAAGGCAGTGAAGTGACTTGCAAATTATTTCAAACAAGAGCTGAGCCATCCCCCACTGAAGACAGTGAGGTGGTTGTTCATTGCATCATTGGGTGTTGGGTTGGGCCGGGGGGCAGTTTCACTGAGGATTTTGTTATCTTTTCACAAACAAATACTGAAGAGAATAATGTGGGAAGGAGGGAGAATTTCATGGGAGGAAAGCTCAGGTCTCCCCAGCCTGCAGAGTCTTTCTTGTCTCATGACTGTTAAGTCTTAACATAGTAGGAGCATGTATCAGGGATGCTGCTTCCAAGTTGACTATTAGCCACTAAAGAAAGTAGAATCTAGAGTATTTTCTTGCGCAGTTCCTCACCCTAAATGAAGAATCTGGGGCAAAGCTGACATGGCCAGCACCCATTTCCAAGGGTGGAAGTGACATGTTACCCACCTTGTAACTGAGTACCTGCTGTGCCTGTCTCCACTATAAAGCAGATAATCGGTAGGCTTCACCACCTGAAGAGTCAAACAGGGCATTTCATCATTGCCTGTCACACAAGAAAGGCACCTCATCTCTTACACCTCACTGAAGGCAGCTGAAGCTCATGCTAGGCCTTGTGTGCAGACACTCAACAGCCCTGGATGAAAAGACCTTTCCAAAGTTCATCTTGACCCATGAAAATCAAAGCCTTTGTAACAGACTGAAAATTCGTGTTTGTCCCCCTTTCCCTGCTTGAAGAGCCCCACTGTCTGCAGGACAAAGTCCTCTGGTGACAGAGTGGCTCTGAACCTCACACCATGACTTCGGAAATAAAACATGCTTGCTGTTTCTTTCCTGAGATGCCTGCTGATCTCTTTTCTCATGTAACATAAAACTTTCACAGTTCAGCTTCTCTGGGTTTCTTAAAGTAACACTTGGAAACACAAACCAGTCAACACCTCGGGGAGCCAGAGCATTGCACTGCTGTTGTTAAGCCAGAGCTCCACAACAGGAGCCAGGTGACCAGGCAATGGAGATTTGGGATAAATGCAGATAAGGGCTTCTTGCTAGGCAATACTACCCATGGATCATTGATGCTGGCCATTACTGCTTCTCCCAGACACCTTCCAGGTCACTGTGGTCAGGTTTTTCACCTCTGTACCTCTGATTCCTGTCCAACATTCTGCCTGTCACTCTCTTCAGCCTTTTTCTCGATAGAAGCCTGAAACAGGCCAATAACACCACTGGTAGAGCTGCAGCTGATGTTTACTGAGCAGAGAGAGTGTAACTGGAGAAGATCTTGGAAACTGAGTGCCCTCACATGTAGTATTGCTCATAGGAGCAAGGGGACTGAATTATGACTTAGCTGGGCTGTGGTCGAAGCAGCGTTGCCACAGAACTGGATCTGCCATGGCAGATCCCTTTGGGGTGCGGAAATTGCTGTCCTGGGGGTGCTCCAGCTCTCCTGGGTTGGTGTGGTGCTTGGTGGATTATCCACCAGAGTGCAGGGCAGTGGTGGCCAGGGAGCTGCCATCAGCACACACCCTCTCAGCATGCACACCAGGAGCTGAATATTCATTCCCAGCAATTATTGCATCACCAGACTAATTTTTGCTTTTCCCGTTGTCTCAGAAAGCCTGAACTGCAGCTCAAGTCCCAGAATGCCCTCATCAGCATTTTGTACTGCAGTGAAAGAGCAGTTTTGTTCTGAAAGGGAGCTCTAGAAATGGCATTACTGGGTTCCACATTTACTGTATCTTAGTGACTTCCCAGAAAATTGTCTTAGCTTGCACACAAAGGATTGCCTTTTTAGTTGCAAATTAAACCTGAGATCTGAAAGTGACTTTGGGTTCTTTCTATCACCACCAGGAATAAATACTGCAACTGCAGCTTTGCTAATTGTTCTGTCAAATTAATTTGCTTGTATTTATTTATCACTGAGCTATCAAAACTGCACTTAGAGCTACGTAATACACCAATAAAGACAGGCTTTGCTGTGGGAAGCTTGAGCTTTATTTTGGCTTGCTCAAGAACTGTTCTGTCTGCTGAATCTGCAAGGAAACAGAGGAAGTCAG
>NW_009953964.1:7801232-7823974 GCF_000747805.2 Chaetura pelagica
TGAACCTGCAAGGAAACAGAGGAAGTCAGGGCCTAATCCATCTCCCACTGAACTGGCATGAAACAGAGTTGGATCTGCCCCTCTGACAGTTTAGGCTCTGATGATGAAAAATGATGAATTTTAAGAAAACATCAGTTATTATAAAATGGGGAGATGGGCTGGTTCGGGGGTTTTTTTGTGTGTTCTGTTGGGGTTGTTTTTTTTGCTGTGGTCCCCATTTGAAATGGGCAGAAAGCAGAATTATCAGCAACCTCCCTTAGCCAAATAAGCTTCTTCCTTTTACTGTAATTATGCAAGCACTGCTAGGTAAAGTCAGGTGAGCAGTATATAAACCCAGTTAATATAATAATGACACATGTGATTGTGTGTAATGTGGCAGGCAATTGTACACTAAACAGGAGCATTAGTGGTCACTGCACATGATAACTCACTGTGACACCTCTTATTTTCCACCATATAGAAAGAAAGAAAACAATAATATACTTCCCCACGGCTCCTTGTATTTTACAAAAAGCTTGTCATTAAAGAAGTGTAATTTTCTATTCTATTCTCGACAGACAGTTCTTTTGCATAAAATGTTCTGCTGCTCTCTGCCCCTTACTCCCTAGAGCTCAGCTCCCAAAAGACATTAGTCCCCTTTAGAACAACTTCTGTAGGAACAAGGTGCTCCATTTTCCCAAAATTCACGGATATCAAGTCTGACAGCTCCACACGCTAAACTCCTGGTCTAAAATGCCCTCTGATTTTCAGATTTCTGCAAATTAAACTTCATTGAGAAATTCTAATTTTTTTTGCATATTAGAAAACAATCACAATCTGTCAAGTAAAATATCAATATAGATTTCTTTCCACTACGATATATGTATGTCTGTAAAAGTGAATCTGATATAAAATGTATAAAGCCTCACAAATAAACATTTTATTATGTATAACTGTAGTACTAAAGATGCCATTCATCATCTTACAGTGAAGAACTGCTTCATAGAAAATACCTTTTATGATTTTATCGTGAGGTATTTTTCAAAAAATGCTCTTAAAAAATCACCTTTTATCCCTGAAACAAAATTTGTCATTAAAAATTGTTAACTTAATTAACATAATCCATTTTCCTTGGCATTCCCTGTGTCTGTTTCTGCTGATACTGTTATTAAAGATTTGATCAGAATGATGTTTCAAATTATTTTAAAATTTTGTTTTCAAATCCCACCTTCTCCTCCTGGCAAGTCATATAAAAAAGGAAAGAGAAACTTGAAAAAGAATTCTGGAAAAGAACTGGGATTTTTTCAGAATATGTTGCAGAAAAATATTTTATAAACAGTTGGAGTGTAAAATACCTATAAATCCAGTACTGAAGAACAGATGACACACATCTTTTTATACTGTTTTTTTTTTTTAATATGGCTTCTTTGGTTTTGACCAGCTCTCTGCATTTCTGTGGCTGGGGAAGGCATGATTTGTTAGAACTTTTTGGATCATCTATCATTTCATATGCTATTACATTTTACAATACCAAGGCTTAGCTAGATTCTCGCTGCTGGGAAAACACAAACACATTCATACAATATATGTGTTTATTTTAGTGCACATTATAGGTGTGCACATGGAAGAACATTCCATGGGAAATGTGTTCCTATAATATATAACTATATAATCTACTATATATAAAGTAATGCTAACTCGTAGATAATTGTATACAGGAATGATAGAGGCAAAAACCTTCATCTCCGGGCAATTTTGTTAGCAAAGGCTTTGCAAATGAAAGTTGAATATAGCCATCCTGGCTGAAGCACAGCACACATCTGAGCTGCACAATTCTTATCTCACTGGTGGCTTTTGCAAGGAAGATATGAATGTCTCATTCTTTCATAAGAGGGCTGCGTGGAATTGAGGATTGTATGGTTCTGGGGAGACTTACTGTATAATGTCAGAAATTGCTAGACATTTGAAGACAGAAATGTCTTTCTCCTTTGAGTATTGCATCCTAAGTGCCAGCCAGAAATGATTTATACATGCTCATCCTTATTATGGACTACACATAATAAGGGCATGATAGAAATCGTATCTGCATAGATTCAGGCACTTCCAAGAGATCTGCTGCCAGTTTTGTTTGACAAGACACTCAATCAAGTGAAAAGGTTCAAAATATTTCAGGAGGAATCTTCTACATTTTTAAGACCCAATATTTGTATCCATATAACAAAAATCCTAAATGAGAGTAACATTAGTCTATATTCACCCTAAGTTGCATGTTTCAAAGAGGAAAATATTTTGAACTTGGCTGCCAGCATTTTAAAATAAACATTTTATTCATTTCATCATTTCAATAAGATCCAACACATTCCTGTTTCTTTTTTTTTTTTTTTTTTTTTTTTTTTTCATCCTTGGGAGAATGTGAACCAGTATAATAAATACTGTGCTGGAAAAATAATCTCAGAACACATTTTACAGATACTGTTTTATTAATTGGGCAGAGGATGTTCCATTATGCTACTTAATGCCTCTCTACAGCTCTCTTCAAATCCTACCTGATTTTCGAAATGCAGGTCATTTTCCAAAGAAGCAGATGCATAAAGAAAAACAGAGCACTTGAATGTATTTTATACAGACAGAAATTACAGTGATGGGAATTGACATTCCTTAGAGTGCATCAGATTTTCCATGGAATGTTCCACTACTCCCATCAAGGCCCAGTTCATCCAAACTTAAGCAATTCCATTAGTCAATAAAACTACTCACATGAGCAAAGCATCACAGGGCTCTCTTCTGATGGGCAAGGAAGGAGGGCAGGTCTTGTCCTAAAAAGGACAAAAGCAACTCAGCCTGGGGGATCAGTTTTGCTGTCTCTCTAGAGTTAAACCTCCCCCCTACCTCCTCGCATCTTGAAAATCCATGGACACACAACTCATTAAGCTGCTCCTAGAAAAGCTCTTTTTGTAAGACAACGTTGTGCAGTGCAAACAGGATCTGTGCCATAGAGGCTGTGCTGTAGCAAAGCACCAAGAACTGAACCATTCACTCTTCCAGCACTTACTGCACTGACAGCTTGATAAAATGGTCCAAGGCATAATGTTCAAACAGAGGGAGAAAAAAATTAAAAATGTAATAATAAAGTTAAATGTAACTGTTTTAAAGTATAATTCTTTGGAGAGCTCAGTTTTATGTTGGGCCGGCATTTGAAGTAGCACTAGTCATTATTAACGGGAAGCACAGATAGAGGAGATTTAAATCACTAAAGTAATAAAATCTGAACGAGGGCTAGCACCTTGAAAGGCTCTTGGAGAGAAGATTGCATACAAATGCAATTAAAACGATGCTTATAAAATACTAGGATGTTAATTGGGTTTAGTCCCAGAAGCCCCAGCAGTACAGTATGTCAGAAGTTAGCTGGTTTGAAGTTTAAAAAGAGTGGTTTAATTTGTACACCTTGTCCTAATTACGAAGCTTTCTGCAGCCTGTGTATCGGCATGGTTTATTGTAGCTTAGAGCTTTGTAAAACAAACACACACCAGTTAATTGGGTTATTGCAATGGAAAACTGGGCTGCAGAACTGAAACCTTCCTTGCTAGTGTTTTTTTACAGCTTGTAATGAACGCTCCAGCAATGTCAGGATAGACTGATTTGTAAGGTGTGCAGTTTACAACTTGGTTATACCACTGGTCAGAAAAATAGGTGATACAGTGAAAACAAAGGCTAGCACGGTATAATGTTGCTGAGCTGGTGGGTTGAAGCCCCAGCTGGCTTATTTATATCTTGCAATCCCCCCAAATACTGCACCAGGTCTGAACTCTACATTCCCACATTCAAGAGAGGACCATAATAAGGCAGGGAGAGAATACCATGGTTGTTCAAGGAGCCCGTGGAGGCTGTGAGCACCTGCTGGGGGTCTTGTGAGGTCGTGTGTTTTTTCTCATAATCAGTAAATAAATACTTAGAATAAGAGCAGAGTAATACAAAGAAAGGGGCAGAATGGGAGATGTTACTATTCACGTGCTGCTCCTTGGAGTTCGTTTGTGCTATTCAGCTTATACTTGTTTCTTTTTATGGAGGAACATTTTTCCAAAAGAAAATCTATCTTCTCTCCTCCTCTCTTGCTTCAGTCCAGACCTCATGGAGTTGGGGTTCTCAAAGCACCCTCCAGCAAAGCCCTTATCTGGATCATGAAATCTCCCATATGCGGTTTGCTATTATTTATTGTTAATCAGGCTGTGAGCTTGTCACCCCTCAAACTTGTACTACAGCAAATCAATAGTTGTTTTGCTGAGGTCCATGGATTCATCCTAATGGAAAGCAGATACCAGCAGAGAAGACCAAGACCCTTGCCATCCACTCAGCAGCCATCACAGAGACAGTGGGACTCTAACCTTCCCTCCCTTGTTATGGCTCTGCCATTTGCAGTCAGATACCAGGAGACAGCTTGGAAACTTTATGAACCCTCAAATGCTGCCGAGGGTGATGTGACAAGTTGACATGATTCTGACCAAGGTGGGGACTTCCTTCAACAAACGCAGTTTTTGGTATCTAGATACACCATACATCAAGGTACAAGTCAGGGAATAACAGAAATAATACAATGTGTGACCGGTCCAACAGCCAGAAGCTACAGGACAGAGGAAGGAACGTCCCTTTGCACATCATTATCTCACTGGTTTGTGGTTTGTTTTTTTTATATTATGGGCATAGTTGGCTAGTTAGGCACTAACAGACCACTTCAATTAGTCTTCAGGTAGCCAAAAAAATTGCTAAGAGGGAGGAATGTTTATGCAATCAGAAATGCTAACTTTTTTCAGTCCAGGTGATATGACCAGCATCAATAGATCATATGCAAAAGGCCTAACGTTCTGCAGTCTTCATGTAAATCAGATAACTTAGAGATGTATAATATTGTGTACTTATGCAGATAAAGTTCCTATTACATATAGGACATTTGGTTTTGTTTGGTTTTGGTTTTTTGGTTTGGATTGGTTTCTGGTCACTCCTTCCCACCTTCCTCAGTAAACAAACAGCCTGTCCACACAGCCAACTTGCACTTCCCTTTAAAGGTTTGCAAAGCCCTGCATTTCCCAGTCTTGAGTAGTTGCCACCCCAATTGCTGCATTTACATTCTACTTAAGATACATCAGGGCATAATCTCACCTCATTGAGGAGGGGATTTACATACATAGCTCCCATTAGCATTTATAGGCAATATGCATATAACTCACAGCCCAACACAGAATGAAAATATAATTATCATAACCATTGCCATATTGCATGAGGCTTGGACCATTCTGAGGCACAGGTCTAATTAGCTCTAAGCTGCAGAAGATTTGAGTGTGGTAGTTTCTTTTGACTTACTGCTCAGTGCTTGGTCTCAATATTCAAATGTATTGTTTCTTTCTAAAGTAGCTCTTTCATGGCTCACTGTGTCATGTCATAACTCCCTTATCTTAGTGACTTTTTGCAAATGTACCTGCAGGAACATTAAGATACATTTTTATCCTGCTCTGTTGATCTCTCTGTTCTTGCTTCATTGTTTATAAATGCTAAAGACCAATGCTGCACTGGTTAACACTTTTAATTTTTATTCACTAGGATTTGCCAGCAGTGAAGTTAGGTAACACTAAGAGGAGACTTACATGCAGTATTTCCAGATAAATGCATTTTGTGTGTACTGAATTAACTTCAAAAGTTTGTGATACTTGCAAAAATGGCAGCTCGAGTCCGTATCACACAGATCTGCCAGCTTGTCTTCTGTGCTATGTTCCCTGAAGTTGTAAACAGTCACTCTTGGCTTCCCATGTAGGCAAAGAAGAGAGAGATGCACCACCAGGAGACAATTAAGATTTTAGGTGGATTGAATGAAGCTCAAGAGGATCTTACTTCTCTTTATTGAGATGAGAAACTTATCCCACCTTATCTTAGGGACCTGGCTGATGTACCTAGAATCCCCTTGATGTAGTATTGATTTTAGGATGCTAGATCCATAATAATCCTGAGGTGTAAAAGGCCATGTCTGTAAGAGCACATATCACAGAATAATGTATTTTAAAGGATCTCTGAGAGACAACTGCCTGTAAACCTGTTTTTTATAGGAGGCCAAGTTTCTTGAAAAAGTCCTTCTTTAGTTTCATTCTCCTCTACAGAATGAAGGGTTTGCTTGGATACAGGATGAATAAGAAATAATGAGCAAGATCTTCAAGGTTTGGGCCTTCCTCTGCTAAGAGCCACCACACAATTCCCAGTGGCTGCCTATATTCACTAGCTCAGCTTAAGTGGGCTGCACATTATGCAGAGTGTTTGCAATGCCACTTGAACTCTGAAGTGAAACTCCAACCACAAATACATCAGCTGTCTCAAGAGCCTGCAAACAAGCTTAACTCCTGGGCCTGATGTGGTGGATCTTTGCTACTCCAAAGGGTGCATCTTTGTATTACAGCCAAGTCGGTCAAAAGGAAAATCCACTTCAGCCTTTAACTTCAGCCTCATGCCTCTGCTTCTCCCCTTCTTGATGGATTTATTCATCATATGGTCCACTGGGCAGCTCAGGCATCTGACTGACTTGTAAAAGACATTAAAATTTTTCTTCTGGATCAGCCAGTTGAATCGAATCATCCCATAAGGACACAATTTCCAGTCCTGATCCAAAGGGGAGCTTTTGCACACAGCTGGAGTCAGTCTGCTTTTTGGGTGCGGCTCTTCATCAGAGCTGCTCCCTGTAACAACCCCACCCTTAGGCTGTCAGGTCTGGGGCATAAGAAAAGCAGCAAGGAGGTAAAAAGAGAAGATGACCAGCATGTGCATGCAATATTCATTGTCACATTGAGAGTGGATGTAGAAATATTAAATTAATGTAATGGTACCAGGATATGATTAGGTGTTACACACCTTAACACCATCTGTGTGGTATTTGAGAAGTTTTGATCAAAACAATAAGCAGTGTATGACTTGCTTATAATTTTGCATTACTTTTTGACATCCAAACCCAAATAGTATTGAATTTTAGTTCTCCAGCAATACAAAAAGTTGGCTTCTCTTGGGCAACTGCAGCATCTTGAGGGGGATGGTGCAGCTACATTCACTTTCTTTATAGTCACCATGGGGGTTTGCAAGATTTGGGGAAATTGGATCCAATTAAGAGAGTGGGAAACAATGAAAACACTATTCTAAGCAGACTGTTGTCCACACATGGAAAGTTACCACTGTGGAACACCAAAAAATGAAAGATGCCCCATGATCTGTTCCTAAACTTAGCCCTCCAAGGCCCAGCCAAGTCACTATGCCACCAACCCAGCTGAATGTCTGCTCTTTTGTTGAGTAAAAGCGGTGGAAATCTGTTTTTTGTAGCATCCAGGATGGTGAAGAGCCAAAGACTGAAAAAATAAGTCTGACCTAGTATTGTGGGTTTTTTTCCTTCATGAATGTGCAGCAACGTGTTTCACTTCTTCTGTCACCATTTTTTTTGGAGGGAGCCAGTAAAGAGGCACATCAAATCTGAATTTAGAAATTAATTAGCTCCTACAAGTGTAATCTCTTGGGTATTCAGTCATTCAGTGAAACACAGAGAACTTGCAACAAAAATAATCTTAATTTTTTTCACAAAACTTTCTGGTTTGACCAAAAGGTTGACAGTTGGAGGGAATGTGGTGAGGAAGGGTTGAATGAAAAATTTTCAGCAGTTTCCTGAGCTGCCCCCTTCTTATAAATACATTGACAATTTGGAAACTGAAATCATCCATCAAGTCTGCTGAGGTTTCCTTCCAAAAAGGGTACTGCTGGCCATCTCCAGTCCTACTCCTGTCTCAGTCTGGATATCACCCTCAGGCCTGTTCTCCAGCATGCAAGAGGCCCCCTCCTAGGGCCAGAACCCATCTCTGAAGAGAAAGAAAACACATCAACATCTCCCATTCCTTCCTAGGAGTGTCCGCAAACTCCATCACATCAGCAATATAAGTGGCTTGTCTGAACTCAGAGTGAAATCCCTCTGCCATGGTGCCCCTTCCATTTCAATAAACATGTGACTCCTTCAAAAAGGCATTGTGAGCCTGCTTTGTTCCACTTGCTGTTCTGGAAGCAGGAGATAAGTGACACTCTCCAACCTGCCGAGGGCTTTGGGAAAGTCATCTTGCTGGAGAAACCATAGGAGAAGTCTCCGTGGGAATAGCAGCTCATATTTAACCTCCCCTAGATCATGTCAATGTAAGTCTGGAGAGAACAGGTCTTTCATTTTTCTTTTTCAGTAAGCTACCATATGTACCTCATCCCCCACTTAAGCTAAGAGATTGATGGCTAAATTGCTTAACCCTGGTGTTTTTAATTAATTAGGTCTACTTCACAGAAGGTTTAATACAGTAGTTTAATTTAGACTTTGCTCAGTGCATGATGTAAAACCCAGATTTATTACGATTTTTTAATCAATTTTTATTTTTATATGATTCAGTCACTCATATAAAAGGGCTACTGTATGTTATAGACTTTAAAAAGTGATTCCCTGTAGGTATGGTAAAGTATAGGGTCTATTATATGACAGTAGTGTGTTTATAGCTGAGTTTTGCTGCATTGTTCAGGAATCCTTTCAAAGATGGCATATAGAAAAGAAATTTTATTCTGTAAAATAGTAAGGGAAAGTACCTGTTATTTTAAAATATCTTCTTACAGTGCTTTTACATAAACCTGAAGTGTATGGGATATCCACTGCTTTAAGAAACTCAATATTAAAATGAAAATTGCTTTGAATCTTTAAAGAATAAAAAAGGCACAACATTCTGTTGATGGCTCTTTCGTAAAAGACTTGCAGAGCTGTAATCAGGTGAAATCCACTGCTACTCTTGGTTAATGAGCAATTTGTTAGTTAACAGATGTTGTTATTAACATGAGAAGTACCTGGTTTATAACAGCAATACTTAATCACAGTGTGGGGTGGCAGAATCATTTATAAGAGCCAGTGCAGTGGCACTGTGGTAACTGTAGTGCTGCCATGTGGGAATACAAGGTGAAGGGGTCATGTGTGCTCTCTTTTGGGGGATTCTGGTCCCATTTTTCAAAATTCCAGCAAAAGTGACTTTAGAAAAAAATGCAAATGAAGATTGTATGGAGACCATTTTAGTTAGGGAATCAGTTTTATTCTCCTAATTTTAATTAGTTATATTCTGTTTTGTAAATCTGGCCCTATGAACATAAAAAGTATAAAAGATCATAAGGTGCTGAGATGATCCAGGAATGGAGGTCACACAAGGACTTCACTTAGCCAACAAACAAAGTGACAGGTCCCTGTTCCTATCATGTCACACTGCCAGAGCCTTTCAGAAAGTTTGAGGATGTTTTGCTTTTACACTCAGTTTCCAGGGCCCAGTTTTTCAGGTGGCTGTTTTTTTCTGCTGGGAGCTGAATAGTTCTGATGCAGGTTTAACTCCAAGTATTTCAGCTATTAAAGGTATTTCAAGGTAAGACTCTCACAATGTCCTTCTGGCCCAGCTGCCAGCTCAAAGCATCATAACCTGAAGTCTCTCAGGGCACACCATAAGGAAAACCAAGTAAATTAAAAGAACAAAACAAGCAAGCACCTTTTTGGCTAAGTTTAAACCCTTCAAAGTGCATAGCTGCTCCAAAGCAGAACCAGTGACCGTCCTTCATAAGAAAATCATGTCTTGACGCTGTGTCTGTAAGCCTAGATATAAAATAAAATGCTACCTATGAAGACCCTAGGAAAGGAAATTGGGATATTTCATGTCACCAGAAAGTAGCAAAATAGGAAGGAAGGATTAAACTCCCTTTGCTGCCCTTTGCTTCCAGTTCACCAGAGATTTCCTCCTTCCTGTATTATCTGTCTGACCTGAGCAGATCTTCAGGCAGATAACTATCATTGAGTCAGTCCTCTCAGTCATTGCACAGGCTGTTCTAAATACAATGGCAGCTTAATGCGGGTTATTGATAAGCTGAAGACATCAGAGCACCTGGTATCATCAGTAAAGCACTTAGCAGCACTTCAGCAGCAGCTGCCCAAGAGACAAGGAGAATCCAGAGAGGAGCAACTGCTCAGTACAACCCTCCTGGATTTCTCAAGGGAAAAGGAGGTAGCTTCCCAATGGTCAGTCCTTCCACCAAAGTCAATGGATGCTAAGAATGTGAAAGAGCTCCAGATCTTCAAGTTAGCAGCCCAGGAGTTTCCCTCTGTAAAGCAAGAAGACTGGGGACAGAGCGCAGGTTTTATTTCCAACTCTTTCGTAGGTAGTGTCAACTCAAGTCCAGAGCCCATAGTATTCCTCGTGCAAATGTATGCAGGGCAGCTGAAAATAAAGTCACAGTAGTATGTGATTTGAAGAAAAGCTCTATTAGAAGAAGGAACAAGTGCAGGTTAGAAGGTAAGCTTGCAACTTAGATTCAGATCAGCATATTGACTCAGCTTTACAGATCCCCTGCCCAAAATGAATTCCACACAACAACTGAGTAGTTGCCTTCCAAAGGTGTTAAGCCTATTTGTGTTTTGTTTGTTTTGGAATGGCCAATAAAACAGCTTTAGATGATGTCAAACAGTGCTTGGGCCCATACAGAGGGAGACAGCTGCTCAGATAAATAGTCAAACCCCAAACCATGTTGTTTTTTAAGTCATCAAAAGCTCTTTGAAAATCCACTTGATACATAGCTGGGAGCTAATGCAACTTCCTCACACCTGCCAAACCACTCTGGGCCAGTCAGAAGTAGGCACTAGGCTTGCCCACCACCTTGAGCTTGTGCTACTATATTTTTTTTCTCTTAGGAATATTACAGAGCTTTCTCATATCTATCTGAGTGGTCCCTAAGTTAAGATGCTATGACTGTTTCTTGCAGCATAAAAGTGGGAGATGGTCATAAGTATGTAGAGCCTAACCTGCCTGAGGGCACTTCCCATCATTCTACTTAAGACAATTGCTATTGCCAGCCAAGTCCCTCACACAGTTTCTTCTTTACGTATTTATTCTTTTCTTTGCTGCTCCCTATGACCTGTAATTAAACTCTTCAGACTTGAAGTGTACCTTTAGCCTTTAGTTTTCAAACAAATTAATACTGTACTTTAGGTATAATACATTAAAAGAACTGTGTCAGTTCTGAAGAGAGAATCATCCCTGTGTCTGTGGGGTAAGAGATGGCTCCAGTCTTATCCATGTTACACTGGTGTCGATTAGGAGTAATTCCATAAAAGCCAAGGAAATCATTAGAGCTAAGAGCTGTAGGTGCTCTGTGGTGCCACATTCAGCCTCAGTGACCATATGCAAAACCAAGTGGTTAAGAAACAGCTACTAATTCTATGTGCCAAGCAAAACACTGGAGGTGCTTTCAGGCATAAGAGCACTTACTTTATAAATCCTGAGCCCTGGTTTAAAACCAGTTAATGACAGAAGCAGTAACTCAGAGGGACATGACCCCATGTCCCCTTTATCTTTGCTGTGAATCCGAGAAAAGGAGGTAGGACAAGGAGCAGGTTGCTGAATGGGTGTTGTGTTTCAGACAGTCAGACAGGGCTGAGCCAGACTAATGTGCCAACTATAGAAATACTCTCCTGGGCACAGAAGAAGGAAAAGTTGCCAAGAGATGTTTGAGAAGAAATATCTGTGGGTGGGCTCCTTGCAAATGCTTGATTGCAACACACCAGCCGGAGTCCTTCACAGGAAAGCAAAGCTACAATTCTGAGTATAACATGCACAATTTTGATCCTAGTGTGCTCTGTATTGCCAATTAAGAGAGATGGTTGGTTAATGGAACTTTGCACAGATTCATGTTTCTACCTTCGCTTCAGGGGGTTTGAACAAATGTTTTAAAAAAATTTAAAAAATATCCAGAAGCAGCAAAGAGGGAAAAATAAAAGCAAAATCGAGCACATCCTTTGTCCAATGTGGTCTCTGTGCTATGTGTTATCCAGAGTGTGGATCAGAACTGGTAGGATTCCTCAGAGTTACTGAAAACCAACACAGTTACTTCCTTCTGAAATGTTGATGAGGAGTTGAAGCTTTCAGAGAAGGTGAAAATTAAGGCAGATTTTTTGATGGCAATAATGGTTTCTTCAATGCAACATGATCATTTGCTTTTTATAAAGAGGAAGAAGGGATAACATGGCCAATACCCATCAAACCATTTACAATGGCCAAAAGAGATGGAGCTGAAGCCTTCAAGTACTACAAAGAAGCCAAGTAGGGTAAGGAGAAAGATGACAAGAAGTTGGATACAAGTTCAAAATTATTTCCTTTCCATTCAGCATAATAATAGACCTACAGCTGACCTTGAAACTTCCAAAAGGTGCCCTTGTATTGAGGTCTGGAAACAGCAGAAACAGCAGAGGGCTTCTGATCTCTAGGAACTTCACTCACTCACTGAACTTTTGAGCTGTCATTTCCAATAAACTTGGCTGCAGATGAACCAGAACTTTTTTTTTTTTTTTTTTTTTTTTAAGGGTCAACACCTCTGATTTTTGCCAAAAACCTCTGGGGGGAAAAGTTTGTTCATTTAAGATATGTTGCAGCAGAGGGCTTCTGATCTCTAGGAACTTCACTCACTCACTGAACTTTTGAGCTGTCATTTCCAATAAACTTGGCTGCAGATGAACCAGAACTTTTTTTTTTTTTTTTTTTTTTTTTAAAGGAAAACTATTCATAGTTTGAAAAAAAGAATTGCGGGGATTTTTTCCTTTTGTCATTCCATTTGACGTCCAAAAAAACTACAATGTCCTTGTGGAGTAGAAAGTGAAATAGATGGAAGAGGAAAAGCGGTAAGAATAATGTTACAATGAAACCACAAGCAACAGAAGAGGAAATGTTAAAGACCCCAAACCCAAAGAGAAAAATCAAGCTAAGAGCAGGTCTTTAAAGCAAGTGAGACCCAAACGTGCTCAGGGAAATTAAGCGATTCCCTATACGAGCTACTTTCTCATTTTAAAATGGGTTGATAATGATTAGCAACCAACATATTAAATGAATATCTCTTTCTACTATCAAAAGTTTTAACTTACCCGTACCAGACTTGACTCCTAAATGTAAGTAGTTCAGGAAGGTGACCCAAGATGACAGCAGAGGATGACACACTATTGACTACAGTGAAGAAGTAGGAGGAAAGATTGTGCCTATCAATTATTTAACAGAGAGAAAGGAAGGACCCAGTGAATAACTAAAACATGGAAGCCTTCATCTCTGTGCTCCATGCAGACTTTGGTAGCCTAAATTTATAAGAGGAAGTTTATTATAGATAAAATTTAAGTGTAACATCATCAAATGGTTTCTCTTTAATTATTAAAAGTCATTAAAAACATGTGTGCTGTCAATGTGATGTAAAGCAATGTAACCTTTGGAGTACTAGACAAATGTTCCCCACATCATCCAGAATGGGGAACAGAGTTAGGCAGTAATTACACTGAGGACTAAATCCCTGAGTCACTGAAAACCTTTACAAAATGCTTGGTGGCACTGATAATGCAGCCAGTTAAGGAAATCTTGGCTGATGAATGGGAAGAAAAACAGTACAGCAATAAAATCCTGTGTCTACACTGCAGTCAATAGATTTGTCTTGTACTATATTCAAGCTGGGTGTTTCTCACCTCTTACAGAGAATCAATGCAAAATTTAGGCTACGTTTAAGTTTGCATAAGCCAAAGATTTCCAAAGCTTCCTGAGTACTTCCTAAATGTTCCCACGAGTTCCATATGTGGCCTTTCATTTTCTAGCAGAGAACTGCAATTTTTCACTTGTTGCAGTCCTGCTCCCACTTCCTGTTATTCTGTGCCCACTCTGCATCTTGTATATTGACCTTTCTGATGTAGCAGAGATTTACTAGCAGAACTACCTTGCTGAGGCCCTTTAGGTCCCAGAAATAGAAAGAACCTTGCCAGAGGTAGATGCATGCATGAAATGAGATAGCATATTCTACATCTGTTAAAGCTTCCTTGGCTTAGTTGTCTGAAAATCATTACTTGTGTCTATTTCTGTAACACATATTGATCAAAAAAGTGCACACTTCTTACTGCCTCTTGAAAAACAAAGTTTTAGCCAGATATGATCTGAACTGACATGTCTACCAAAATGGTGACGTGCTACAAGAAAGGCAAGGAGAAGACCTCCCTTAAGCGATCCCTCTTTAAGTAAAATGAACAGCAAATGGCACCAAATCTATTTTCATTAAATCCTATAGCTACTTTTAGGAATAGAAGAAGAATTTGCCTAATGACCTTTATAACAAGGAAGTGAAAAAAGACTTCCTGGCTTCATTAGGATGGGATTAAGTCAGAACAAATCCTCTGACTCCAGTGGCATTACCTCAGCCTTACACCAGTGCATCCAGAACCCCCTCAGCATCAACAAAGCTGCAGCAGGTTTTCTTTGCTGCGTTAGATCCAGATCCCACCATAAATCTCAGGTTTCATTTGGCTGGGAAGGAAGAAGTTTTATTTTTCAAGTCTACCAAAAGTTGGCAGTGGTAGTTTTTCAGAAGGGCTGTTGATACTTGTTAATCTCAGATCCATTGAAAAAAATGGCTTTAGCATGAGAAGGAATTTGTTTCACAGGAGGCTTTTTAGGAGATAATTTTGATCCAGAACTCAGGAAGAATTAGAAAAAGAAGAACAAGGGACTTGAGATCAGAGGTTTTGCCTCTGACACCTCCTTGGTTACTAGTAACTAAGAGAGTCACGTTTGGCATTACAAGATCAAATGCAAAGATACCATCAACCTGCAAGATGCTGAGTGCTTCCAGATCCTTTTGCACTAGGTGAAGAGATGGCAGCTTGCAGGATCAGGCCCTGTGAGTGCCAGGAAAGACCAACAGCCCCTTCCAGCTCCTCCACAAGGAGGGAAGATCTACAGTCATGCCAAACACTCTATCAAAGACTTAGCACAGGCAAGCTGATGTTAAGCCATCAGAGTGAGGATGCTTCACCGAGCAGTTGGGGTTTTAATAGGCTAGATATTGTCCCAGCATTTGGTATTCATAGATAATAATAGAGATTAGGTTCACTTAATGTATTTGCTATTTAGGCATATGATTCATGTTAAGCCATAGGTATTCAGTGGCAAACATCATTAGTTCAAATTGTATGAGAGAAAGGCCCAGGAAGAAGAGTCACAATCTGGCCTCGATCATAAACAGCTGTGTTTCTAAATCACCATTTTCGGGTTGTTTCCTGTAGTTGTTGGTATATACTGTACACTGAAAATTAGGCCTCAAAAACACTTATTAAAAATTTATACAGCATATGACAGGCTCTTTCAGAAACATAACCCTTAACTAATTCATGTTCACTTACCCTGCAGTTTTCTATTTATAATACTTTACAATTTCTGTGTGTTTGTATTATAAATTATTCAATGACATCAAGGTTTTTATTTTGATGAGAGAATTTTTGATGAATTTGACAGAGTAATTACTTCAAATCCTGTTCTGGATCGCTATGAAAATATTTAATTTTATTTACTCCAATAAATAATTAAAATGTGAGAGTAGCAAGTGTACTCACAGTGCCTTATAGCCTGTGACTTCTGTTTGCTTCTCCCTAATTAAAATAGCAACGTTTATGTGTGTGCTAATTTTAAAAAATAATAAATTGCCAACTGGGGAGGCACATCTAAAGCAGGAGGGAAAGGATTCTTGTAGCAACAAGCACAGTCTTAAACACAGAAAAAAATATTCTGAAAAAAACAGGAAGTTATTGATTCCCCAGAGCTGTTAGACAGAGGCACTCAGGACAAAATCTCAGCAAGGTGCATGTTACTAAAATGAAGACTATCCTGCTTGTGGATTTAAAGTTTAAGAAAGGGCAGCCTTTTATATGCTCCCAGCTGATTCTGCAATATTTTAAGCAAATACTTAACTTGAACCCATAACAGTTGCACTTACTTCAGGAATGTTCATGCTCAGTTTTGAATTTAAGTATTGAGATGCTGTTCTGGAAGCAGCCTAAATCTTATGCTAAATCAAAGATTAAAATTACAATGTCTCTGAACACTGGGATTTAATCCAAAACAAATACTCTTTGCCCCATTGGGGAAAGCTCAGGTCACAATGGTCACTGGCTGGTGTTAAACGGGTGTAGGCTGCAGTCCTCTGTCTCCTCCAAAGAATTTGCATAGAGTCAAATCTATTTCTAAGGTTCCTAAGTAATTTCACTGCTATCAGATTAAAGGACTCAAAGAGAGAGAAATTAAATGCATAAAAAAACAAGAAAGAAAGAAAAGCCCAAACCCAAACCCTCCGAACCTCTTAGTTGCTTTACAGGTCACAAACAGGCACATATTACAAGTTTTTAATCACATGAAAGCCATCAAGCATGCAAGTGCGTTGTCTTTATTGTATAATAATAACTGGTTAGTTACCTCATTAGTTGACTCTTTGTACTACACAGAATTGGAGTGAAGGGGGGACAGGACATTGGTTAAACAGCTGCAAGGAAAAGCATTTTTATTTTCCTTTTTTCTGAACTATTTGCATGGCTAAAAGAGGTAAATTACAGCTGATCGTAGTTGGCAATGAAGGACAGAGCTTTTTGGTGCTTTAGTTGCAGGTAAGAAAACAGTAACAGTCAGCAAACTGTGACTGAAAATCAGTGCCATCTGTCGGCAGTTTGCCCAGCTCTGTGCAGACTGAATGGGTGATATCTCAGTCCAGTTCCCCCTGGACAGGTGTTCATATCTCCCCCAAAACACTAACAGCTTTCAAACAACTGGGCACTCAGGGTGGCAGCATCAGCAGAGAGGATGTAATCTGAATATTCATAGGGATGCTGAACTAAATGGCAAAGACTTTGGGATCTACCACAATCCTTAGTTACTCCATAACCTCAACAGGCTCCATCTGTGTAACTGAGACACAAATTGCACTCCTCCTTCATCCCCAAGTGTCTTCCAGTGATAAAAATAATTTTCAGGCTAAGCACCTCAGGAGGAGATTTTAACCCTAAGCATGGGACTCTGCATTCTGCAAAGGGCTCCAGATGCAGTGCCACACCGTGGGACGTCACTCCCAGCTCCAGTGCAGCTCAGCCACCCTCTTTTATGCCTCAGAGCAGTCACACACATGCACAGACACACATGCACAACACCACACACACACCTCACCCTTTCATTGCAAACTCCCACGTGCCTGAAAGTCATGGTCAGTAATAAATCCTCACTGCTGGTACTGGGTTGGATTGCATGCCAGTGGGTTAATCCAATAGCAAACCCTAATAACACGACTTTCAGCTTGCTGCAAAAGCAATTTCTGTGCAATGTGCCATATTTCTATGGCAATGCCTCAAGTCACAACGAGTAACACGTTCTGTCACAGGCTGTTGTAAACACTGGGGCTACGCGGCATGTACCATGCACGATTCGTCTAAGCAGAGACCTAAAATCTTACACCTGACTGTTTCACTCACTATCAAGCCTAAATAAAGCTTCAGTGGCAGAAGCAAGCAGGGAACACAAACCAATTGTGACTGGTGCTCAGAGCTGAACGCTTAAGAGCAGAAGACACGGGGGGTTGTTTGGGGTTTTTTTGCAGAGACAGTGGAAATAGAAGCATTAAGGGATGGTCCAGCCTGGGGAGGCACTGAACATCAGTTGAGCCATGGGAGAGGAGGAATCAGAGCTCGTCCTTTCTGGGACTAAAATCTCACTGTTCACTTGGCTAAGGGTTTGGGTGGAACATGATTTTGAGAAGAAGGAGGTCTGGTGGTTAAAATAAGTGCAGGAGGCCTATCCATCTTCTATTCCTGATCCTCCTATTGATTTATTTGTAACCTCAGCAGGGTCTTGTCTGGGCCAAAATGTTGCCAGGTTGGAAGCCAAAAGTAAATTTAAGATAATGCAGCTGTTATATAAGCATTTTGATTTTCAGAGGTTATAATATCAAAGAACAGAAGAAGAATGTGATACAATGCACCTTTTCTGTAACATTTTACTCACACCCATTTGAAGATATGAGTCTATGGAACAGCAGCCTCTGTGACATATAAAACAATGTTTGGCATCTGTTTTTCCCTTCATCATTCTGCCCCCCCTCCCCCTCCCCTGTTTTTTTTATTTATTTCTAGTGTATGCAGCTAACACTGAAGATTTTATTTTTCCTTTTTAATAGAGCAATTGTTATTGACTACCTGCTGCCTGTGTTTACAGGGCACAAAAATAACCCAATAAAATCTACTGAACCTAAAAATAAAGAACCCAAAACAACAATAGGAGCTCTCTGTATCATATGCACCTGGAGGAAAGGAGTGCTGTACTTTGTGCAGTCAAATGCACATTAGGAAATATGATACTAGTGGGGGCCTGTCTATATTCCATGGAACAAGGACCTGGGACAAACTGCCTGCTTGTCCCACCACTGTTCTGGACTATCCTATGCAAGGGATGCAGCATATGAGTGAATGGTTGAGCTTATTCACAGATTTTCAAGTTCCCTCGCTCCCATTAGCGTTTAGAGCACTTGACAGTACTTTCCAAAGGGTCTGACTCTGCGACAACACAAGAAACAAGTTCCAGTGCCAAAGCCATACTAAAAGCCAGACCAGCTTGCAGGAAGGCCAGTGAATTAGCCAGGGCTTGAACATTTGCTTTTAACGCTTAAAAGTTTATGAAGCTTGAAATTCACAAAGTTAAAGAAATGGTCATCAGTATCAAGCCTTGTACAGCCCAAAACTCGAACAGGTAAAACCCTGCATGAGACAGGCCCAAGAACTAATTCACGTTTGCAAATGCTTAGTGCCGCATTTAAGCATCTTCTCTCCTTTACCAGTTATATTGGTTCACAAAGCAATACCTGTTGACTACAAAGGAAGCAGGCGTTCAGGGTATCACTTCTATTTCAACCCAAAGCCTTTGGTGTTTCTTCTTTCAAATCACATTAGCTACACAGGACACAAATAATGCTAGAGTTTTACCAGTAAAGCAAGTTATAAGTTGTATTAAAAAAGGGAAGAAAAAGTCCTTCCTCCAGAAACTTCTTGGGTGGGAAGTCACATCAATCATGCCATAAGGACAGGAGGAGCAAGCACATTTTATTGGAAAATAAAGATGTGAGTAAATGTACTATGATGCAATATAAAATGCCTCTTTTGGATTCAATTAGCAGTCACCTTTTCAGGTGACCAGGAATGAAACTTCTCTTTTAAGGGCACTGCTTTGTACCTGATTTTTCACACAGTAGAGCATATTGCAAAAAAGCAGGAAGAGGGGATTAAGGTACATTTTAACAGGCAGCATGTTCAGCCAGATGGCCTGTTCTTTGCTCTTCAAGATCTGTATGTTTTTTCCCCCCTCCAGATTTATGTTGATTTTATTCCCCTCCACAAGAAAATAAATTGTTTTAAAAGTCCCTATCTTATCTATTTGAATGCATGCTTTTCAGTCCACCTCATGTACTTCCCTGTGCGTAGGCTTTTTAAACAGAAATCATGGCATAAAGGTAGGCAAGAGTCTTTCTAGATTTGAGGACAGCAGCACTTTGTGACTTCGGGAGTCTTCTCCAGTGAGCACCCCATGCCTTTCTCTCCTAATGTGAGCTGCAGCAGTGATAGCATCATGATGCTGTTATCTCCATGCTGACAGCAGCAAAGGAAGGCAGCAAGGGGCCAGAGGCAGTGAAGTGCAACACAAACCTCTGATTGCCCCAGACATGGAGTTTCCAGAAAGCTTGAAGTAGGGTACAAATCTGAAGGGATTTTTAATACCAGCTCCCCTTGCTTTCTCCCTCACTCTGCTGTTGAAGCTGCCTGGCTGTTCCTCAGTAATGGCCCCAACACTGCAGAGCTCTCCCAAGAGCAGGAATTCCCATGGCAAACTTTTAGGCTTTGGTTCTGTTGGACATTTTTCAGCAGCCAGGCGAATTGCTCCAGTGTCACTGAAACATTAAGCAGACAGGTAGTCAGGTCACCAGAAAGCAAGGGCTAGAGGCACCAGTCTTCCTAACACACTGCACTGAAGCTGCTCTAGACCCTTTGGACAGATGAAAAGAGATAGAGTAGTAGTAGTTCCCTGGAGTAGTACTCTGTAGTGCCCAGGAGTAGTAATCCAGGAGCAGCAAAGAGCAAAATAGAGAAATACCCCCATCCAGTAATGTATATATCACAGCCATTGTTATATATACCTAGGCTGCTGTATACACACACACACACACACATATACATGAAAAAATACAAAGCAAGCAAGCAATCCCACTTTAAGAGACATACACTATTTTTATGGCATGCAGAAAACAGTAATGATGATTACACCTCCTCACTGGAAGCCTTCATGAATACAATGTAAATTGCATGAGACAAATGCAAGAATAAGGCTTCAAAACTCTGACAAATAGCTACTGGAGAAATTCAGTTGAGACATTGAGGAGGGTGTAGTGGGTAACTTCTTGTGGCTGGAGCTGGACAGTGTTGTAATGAGCAAAATTCATTAGGTTAAACTTTTTGCTATGATGTGTAATTGGTAACCTCTACCACTAGTTCAAGGCTCCTTTCAGTAAAATATATGGGTCGCCATCAAAGCTGATTTGGATTAGGAGGCAAGCATGTGCCCTCACTTTTAGGTTATATTAATACACCAAAATCAATAACATGCCATAGCTTTCAGAAGTAGCAATAAAACACCCTAAAATATTCCCAGAGTACTTCTATAAATTATTTGTTCAATGTACTTATGCTAAAAAGGTTGTCAGTTACAGTGCTCTGAAAGACTCTAAAATTACAAGTCATCGTATTTGTATTTGATAAACTCCCTGCTGTTTTGGGTCAGAGAGGGCTCCAGAACAGGGGGAAAAAATCATTATTTTCCCTAATAAATAAATTACTTGCCTGGATTTCATGTATCACTAAAGTCTGCCAGTACTGAGGGCTTAAATAATAAATAGCAAATAGCTCCATTCATTTATTAATAATAATGCATCTCTTCTTCCTCTTACCATATTTGCGGGCAATGGATTGAACAGTAGTCAGGTGGAAGGACAAATAGTTGGGCCACTGGGAACATTTAAAATTTTCCAGTTTAAGGTGAACATGTCAGCACTGACAGCCCTTCTAGTATTGTCTGTGTGGTGTGTTGCCTGGGCTGTGTGTTGTTAGTGGTAGGAGCCTTTGGGCTTCAAAACTGTAAACCCCCTTGAAAACCTTATTAGAAACTGGAGTTCATACATGGGGGTGTTTCTCAAATGAAAACCCATTTACAATTAGTCATCACGATAACTGATCAATCCCGTTCAATCAAGTACAGAGGCATCTCACTGCCCTTAGCAGGTGTAATGTTCATAACACCTCTGGCAGGACAGGCTGATCCCTGGCTGCACAGGTGACAAAGAGACATTGGGTAGGAAAGGTGGCAATAAGTAGAGGGGTAATCCAGATACATTCAGCTAACCAAAGAGAGATGTTCTGTTTGTGACTGTTTTCAGCACAAACTGCTTGTTCTGTTTTTGACATAATCCACATCTGCATCAATCTGACTATTTTTCACAGTCATTCCCCTTCTTTGATTTAAGTAAAAATAAAATGTGAGCAGTTTACCAGAGAGGTGCAAGTTTCTCAAGGTCTGAAACCTCCAGACAAATATCCTCCTCCCTGAAACAGGGTACTGCAGCTGCCTGATTGGGCAAGTAGTGGTACAGATTCATAGATGAGTCCTAAAGACCAAAGTTCCTAACAGCATGTAGGCAGTGAGATAAGTGGATGAATGCCAATTTCAACATCATGCCTTAATTCAGCATCTTCCATGGAGAGTTAAGAGAAAACATACACCTGCATTCAGATGACCATATCTACCACCCCTGTACCTCTGTATTCATTTAAGTCATGGCATCATCATGCCTGGTGATGGAGAATTAACTATTTTCTTTGTCTAAACACCTAGGGGGAGCAGATGGGATGTAAGCAGCCTCAGTTTAACCAGAAAGTCAGCTTTGGCCTTTACCTGGAGGCCTAATATTTTTCAAGGGTCAGGAAGAAAGTGCTTTGGATTTCCAGTGTCCCTTGAGCAACACACACCCCTTTCTGACAAAATCAAAAGCCAAGAATAGAGAAAAAAATATCATGCCCTACCACACATATCAGACATGCATCAGGCCATGCTGAAATCTGGAAGCTCGCAGCCAGCATTTCAGCTTGTCACTATTAAGAAGAGCAAGTATGGTGGCACTCAGTCCAGGTGCAGAGTCTTCAAGAGCATGCCCTGCTACCTTCCAAAGGAGTTTAATCACCCAGCCAGCTACAGGAACTTCACTTCTAACTACCCACAGAGTGCAGGTTTGTGTTTAAAGCAGACTGCTTCTTACAGCCTTACCCACTGTGAAGTGCAGTTATGTTTTTCTACAAGATTTAGCTGCAGCACAGAAGACTTCAAGCATCTAAAAATACAGATGAGAGGTTCGGCATGATACTGCTGACCCAGTCTAATAGGACCCTTGATGGCCAGAGGAGTTGGGTCACATCCTACCTCTTGTTTCCTTATGCCCATAGTGCTACTGGCTCTTTTCTGACATAAGTAAATTGTTTCTTTTATTCTGGCTATTCCTTAAGCTACCCTAGGCACCAAGCAAGGAAAGTAAACACATGGCAAAGGCACAATAGGCAGAATGGACTTGATCTTTGTTTAAAGCACGGGGTCAGCTCCTCGCTGTGAGCAGATTTTCCTCTTTGGAAACAGGTTCATGTTTATGTTTTAAGTTCCAACATGCTCTGGATTTTCAACATGTGCAGCACATCTGCTCCAGCCCAGATTTATGAACAAATCTGCATATAATTGTGCTGGGCTAGGGTGTTGTTGTTGTTGTATTCCCCCCCCTCCCCCCCC